>NC_056524.1:51489570-51505441 GCF_019175285.1 Sceloporus undulatus | reverse complement strand
ATTATTATTATTATTATTATTATTATTATTATTATTATTATTATTATTATCTGGAGAAGAGAAAGAGAAGGGGGTTTCATGATAGCAATGTTTAAATATTTGAAAGAGTGTCATATTGAGGATGGAGCAATCTTGCTTTCTACTTCTCCCAAGACTAGGGCAAGGAGCAATGGATTCAAGCTACAGGACAAGAGATTCCACCTTAATATTAGGAAGAACCTCCTCACTGTAGGATCTGTCTGACATGGAATGCACTGCCTTGGAGAGTCTCCTTCTTTGTAGGTTTTTCAATAGAGACTGAATGGCCATTTGTTGAGAGTGCTCTGACTCTGTGTTCCTGCATGGCAGGAAATTCAACCCGAAGCCCTTGAGGTCTCTTACAACTTAACATTCAAAGTCCTTGCTGCTGCCTGAAATGTGTAAATTCCCCCACAGTCCTGAGATCATTCTATCTGAGGTAAGTAAAAGACTAATTGTCCTCACCTCCTCATCCCTGACAACCTACAGAGGTCTGGAGGGATCAGGTGAAGTGCTGCATCTAGGACAAGCTGCCTGAAGTGCTCCATCTGTTTACTGTAGACAGTGTCAACAATGCTGTTTGCTCCCACCACATGGAGCACTGTAAAGAAAATGTTATACACTGGTCCCCCGGGTTACGAAATACCCAGGTTACGAAATTTTCGGGATACGAATAAATCCCATAGGGATTTATTGTTTCAGCTTACGAAGGTTTTTTCGGGTTACGAAAAAACCCCGGCGCTGTTTTAAATGGAGCCGCGGCGCAGCCGTGGCTTTTTCCCCATTAGCGCCTATGGGCTATTCGGCTTACGAAGTATCCCGGGTTACGAAAGCGGCGGCGGAACGAATTAATTTCGTAACCCGGGGTACCAGTGTACTGTAAATATTGTAGGTTAAAACCCTTAACTATACACATAACCCATCTAGACTGGAAAGACAAAGAATTGCTTACCTGCATTGAGACTGTTACCCAGTCAATTTTAAATCATGACTTTTTAATTGGTATATTTTAAACAATGTATTATATGAGTATATGTAAGAGCTATCCATCTCCCCTATGAAAAACCTGGACTGCTACCAAAATGAGAATAAAGTCCAAAACAGTAAGGCCAGCTGCAATGCCAGTCTGAACCCTGGCCTTAGGCCAAGTCTCAGAACACCAGCAACCCTGGAAGCAAACTCTAAACCCTATAGAATCCATACGATCTAATGCAACCTGGAGGGCATCCTTAATCTTCAGTTCCTACAAAAAAGAAATACAATTAAAACCCCGAAGGAACTCATTGTACACCTGCTTAATCCCCTGTGTGACCCTGACCATTTGATGTGGATGCCACACCCCATGGATAGCACGACAAATCCTATGAAGGAAGACTCTCCTCTGAACAACTACATTACATGTGAAATTCAAATGAGCTCCTGAAATTCATGGAGAGCATCCTTTTTACATTGGAAAAATCCAGATACCCTTTGATATAAAGGCAAAACTTTTTCCATGGGAAGACTACAGTGTTGCTTAATAGAATCAATCTCAATTCCCATCCCCAACCCAAAGGCCAGGCAGTGGCATGGTCCTTCAATCATTTCATGAGTGAGAGGAACACCTAGCTCCTCCACAAGGGAACAAAACTCAATCATCAGATATGCATGAACAAAATATCATCCAAATAATGAGGATCTGTTGGATAAGACAGATGGTTAATCAACTTAAAGTCACCTCACAATTTCTTGGGCACCACTCCTAAAGGCAAGATTCTTAAGTTAGAAACTGGAGAAGATGGAAATGGAGCTCCCACTCTAACCTCTCATACTTCCTTCAGAATATTTTCCCTAACAACATTTTCTAAACCCACAACAAGAAGTAAATCCTGAGATCTGAAGAGTGAGCAGTGGACTTTATTGCACTATGGAAGGAGGCACGGGACGAGAACAGAATGAAAGGGGCCTGAAACGAGTGGGGAACAAAGTCCATACCATTCCCCATCCATTCCCCATCTGTTCCAGAGGGGGCAATTTTTGAGTTCAGAATAGTTCTCAAAAATCGCCCCCTCTGGAGACAGATTGGGACGGGAAGGGAAGGGAATGAGGGACCTCCTGTGTGCAGTAAAATGCATCTTGCACTCATTCCATTCCCTTCCAGGTTCCTTTGTCTCATTCTCATCCTATGCCAGGAGCCCTGTGAGATAAAATTCCATA
The DNA here is from genome assembly GCF_019175285.1 of Sceloporus undulatus. Classification (NCBI taxonomy): domain Eukaryota; kingdom Metazoa; phylum Chordata; class Lepidosauria; order Squamata; family Phrynosomatidae; genus Sceloporus; species Sceloporus undulatus. Next base: position 51,503,227 of record NC_056524.1, on the reverse strand, counting down.
TCCAAAAAACTGGGCCCACCTTCAGGAGCAAATTAAACAAGGGTTACCACAAGGCAGGACCAACAGACCCAGCAGGCCATGTAGCATCTTGGACCCAGCAAATTCAGTTCTTTCCTGTAGTTCTATGTGTTGTAGTCCCAGAACTGGCTTTTAATTTGCTGGGGTTGGGAATGTCTAAAGTGGTGGGATTGTCATGACATGATATGACACACAATTTATTTTTTTATTTTTAATTTTTTTTACAAAGGAGCTGTGCAGAGTACACATTTTATGATGACCTGCTTGTGAACTTCTCAGTGGTATTGTTTTGGCTGCTGGTCTAGATAGATTTTTGATATGAGCTAGGATGGCTATTTGAATATTCTTATGTAATATTGTATTGATTAAAGAAATGCATTCAAGCAAGCCCCTGTGAAATATTATGAATACAGCACACTTACTGCATAAGCAGCTAGAATAGACTTTGGGGTGAACTTGTTCGTACTTGTTTGAACAAAATTATTACACTTCCTACAGCACATGCTCCCAGTGCGAAGAGGTAGGAAATTACAATGTACTCCCCACTTCAAACAAAACCCAAGAAATCTGACAATTTAATTTGGTTTTATGCATTTCGGGGTGAAATTCTTGTTTATCTCTGTAAAAAAAAAAGAATCATGTGAATGGGACTCATAAAAGGGGGGCAGTGGTTAAAGAACCCTGAAAGATGTTCCCCATATGTCATATAATACAGATTTTTACCACAATAACCTAGCCCTTGATTTGTCTATTTAATGGTACATGTGGAATCAGTGAGTAGTCTGGTTCTCCTCAACAATAGCAACAAAGAAAGATAAACAAAGACTAGGGTTCCTATGGGAGGGAATTTTTTGTTTCAGATCTAAAATGGATGCTTGTCCTTCTCACAGTACACTGAGCTTCAGGCATTATTGTGTTTCATAATGTCCAATTCATTATTATTAAGATTAACATAGACATCATAAACTACGCAAAACATTTTTTTAAAAAAAAATTGTCAGGATTGGAAATGGGGAAGAGGGAGGATGGCTATGTAGTCTCCCCTAGATGACATCTCTGTCATTTATCTTCCATGGTACATTAATATTTTGATCAAAACCTGCCATATCTTGGAGATTTACTATTCATAATTCTGTAGGATAATAAAGTTAATGAAAGTGGTACCATCCACTCTGAACGCTGAATAGGTAACAGGAATTTGACTTAATGATGGGATTAGATGTGACTTTTATTTAGGGATCAGGTTTCATTATAGTTTCATGAACTGACTGATAAATATTTCTTACATGGATAAGGTCATAATCATTTTCCTTTGGGGGGGTTTCATCTTCAATTGTTCTCAGCTAAAGATACTGTTGATATGGGGGAGAAAACATGGTTACCACATATTCCCCTTCCCTCCTGTGTCTCCTTAAAAAGTTTGTGCTGAAAATTGTGCAAACTGTAATGTAAGAATATTTTTCCTAGAATATTTACTATTTTAAAGTAGTTAATTTGAGCAGCACCAAATCCGGATGTGAAAAATGTTCCTCTAACGAAATGAGCGCTGTGACATGAAAGTCAAAGCAAAAGAAGAGGCTTTGAATGAGGATATACCTTTCTTAAAGTTCTTAGATTGTGTGAATCATAAAAGGCAGCAGGACAACATATACTCAGAGGGTTATTAGAAGATCTGAGGAATCCTGCTGACTAAACTTCTGTAGAACTATTAATATATATGCCTCTGTAGGTAAAATATATAGAAGATTAAAAGGATCAATAGATGAAGGAAAATGTTTTGACGGTGCTTAATTTTCATATCCAGCGAATTACACTATAAAGGAGATTGTTCTAATATTAACACCATGAACATGTTAAAGAATGTTAACAGCTTAGTTTTTTAATGACACAAAACATTTGTTGTTTTATGTGTAATTTTATTTTTCAAGCTCAGGCTGAAGTTCTTTACATTTAGAATAAGTATTGTCGTTGTGTGCCTTCCATTCATTTCCAACATATTATTATTATTATTATTATTATTATTATTATTATTATTATTATATTTATTTAGTGCTGTAGATTTACAAAACATATAGCAACTATAAAGTGAAACTATCATGGGGTTTTCTTGGTAAGATTGGTTCAGAGTGGGTTTGCCTTTGCCTTTCCCTTTCCTTTGAAGCCGTGGGAATGTGACTTGCCCAAATCAGCTAGCTGGTATTCATGGCTGAGCAAAGATTTGAACCCTAGTCTTCAGATTTGTAGTCCAATGCTTAAACCACTACACCAGATTGGCTCTTGAATATGATACATTTTCATAAGTGTTATATAACTGCACATCTAGGAATGTGGGCTTTTTTGCTCATGAAAGATTACAGGTGAAATAGATGAAAACGAAGGGCTCTTTCTTATTAACAAAACATTTGTCAACAAAAAGGGTAAAAGAATTCTGTGAATTATGTTCCCCTAGTTTTTATGGAGTCCTGGTTTCTCTGACAAAGTAAATTTGCAATTAGGGATGCTCCTGGGTGTGGTTTTACTATTGAGGAAGCAAGTATTGGATATAGTATGTAGGATATAATTGTTTTAGAATGGACTAGTCCCTGGTCACCCTTATGGATTACATATAGTGGGGAAGGGACAGTAGAAGTGTGTCCCTGTTGCTTCTTCTCTCAGCACCTTTGAATACCATCAGCCATGATGTTTTTCTAGACTTCTGTCAGAATGGAATAGAAGAATTTTGCTCTGACTATGATGGTTCTTTGGTCAATTTTACATAATGGCATTAGAACACTGCATCTCCTACCCTTTGCAACCATGCTGTGTGGTGTCACAAAACATTGCACCCCTCCTATGAAAAAATCTAGATGTATCCATTGATTTTAACAATTAGGATTTGGTATAATTTCTGTAGCCAGTTCTATTGCTCTATTATATGATCAGGTGTGAGTCCTTACTGACTAGGTAACCTGGGCCCATGCCTGGATGCAGTGGGCTGGATGAATGTCCCTGCCTTCAATCAATTTATCTCTGTCGCTAGATGACCAAGGTGGCTCTGTGGCAAAGAGTATATCCTACCAACTTCAGCTGTTACAGCCATTCTTGCAGAGGGATACTTTGACCACAGTGTTCCATGAAATAGTAATCTCTTTTTTTAATGAGCTTTCCTTGAAATTGGTTTGGAAATTGCAGGTGGTGCAGAATAGAGTGGCTAGGTTTCTCAGAATATCTTTTTGGCATGTACATATAATTGCTGTGTTAAAATAAATTCATTGTTACCCTCCCCCTCTTCTTCATCCTCCTTCTCCATTTCTTACTTTTCTTCAAACAGTAGGACTGAAGGTCGCTTACAAAAACTAAGACAAATGACAATTAAAATCAATAAAGGCATTAATAAAACAATTGTATTATAAAAATACAATTAAAACTCTATAGAATTTAAAACAATTGAAAAATCTATTAAAAGACAGACAATAAAAGTCAGCAAAACAGCACATTGTTAAAAGCCATTGCAATCAATTCCTAAAAGCGTGTTGGAACAGAAAAAAATATTTACTTGCTAATAGAATAAAACAACAATGAGAGAATCATCCTAGCCTCTCTGGAGAGGAAGATTCAAGTCTGGGGCAGCCATCAAGAAAACCTTCTAACTTACTCCTACAAAAGATATCTGGGAAGGTGGTAGGACTTGGAGAAAGGGCTCCCTCAAAGCTCTTAGAATCCAGTCAGGTCCATATAGCCTAGACCTGGGCTGCAAGGATTTCATATGTCATAATGAACACTTTGAATTATGCCTAGAAATGGACTAGTAGTCAGTGGAACTGTGGCAAAAGGGAATGGCATGCTCCCTCATACCATTAACAATCTGGCTACAGCTTTTTGTACTTGAAGAAGTTTCTGGACACATTTCAGAAAGAGTCTCTTATATAGCATATTGTATATTGCAAAACAGTGTATTTGGGGATAAAAATACATTTCCCACATAACCAAAAATCAACAAACTCTGGTAAAAAGTCACCAAATGCAAGGATGTGCAAAACTTACTAAACAGGCAGAAACTTCTGAATTATTTTGTTGTTCTTGTTTTTCTGTTTAAAAATGAGATAAATGAATTATTATTATTATTATTATTATTATTATTATTAAACTTTATTTCTTAAAGCGCTTTCTAAAGGTCCAAGCACTTAGTACTAGTGGGGTATTCTCTATTTAGTTTACATAAAGCTATGAGGAACGAAAGCTACTTGGCCAGATCCTGTGTGAAAAAGGAGTTCTACAGAGGAAAGTATTTCCTACTCTTATGATCTTTGATGCAATGTAGAACTCTGAGTTCATCCTGATTCTCTCCTCATGTGATTATTAACCTAATTAAGGATGATTTCACACTACTATCACAGGTATGACTGATGGGAACACAAGAGAGGGTCTTCTCAGTGGTTTTCCATATGCTTTGGAATTCCCATCCTAGGGAGATTGAAATGGCACCCTTAGTGCTGTCCTTACACTGGCAGGTGAAGACTTTTATTTATACAGACATTTTAGAGTTGAAGGCTTTTAACAAAGACCTTGAAGTGATGTATTGTTTTAAATTATATTATAAAGCTTTAATTATTTTTTTAAAAAAATATATGGTTAGCCATCTCATTTTAATGCTGATAGTTTGTATGTTTCTAATTGTAATCCTTTTTAATGTGTAAAGCACGTTGAGCCCTAGTCTTGGGGAAAAGGTGATACAGAAATAAACATAGAAGAAGGACAACAAGAGGAGATTTAAAAGACAAAAGCACAAATGGCAGGATGGTTTTAATTTCAGCAAAATATCACCTTTTCTTTCAGGGGGAAACTGCATTTTGATGGTGATAGGGGGCTAAATGCATCCACATTTCAGTGATGGTTTGGACAGTTTGGTCTTTTGTTTGTTTGTTTGTTTGTTTGTTTTTTGAGGAGGGGCATTTTTCTACAATGCCAATCTTTCCATTCACCTTTTTGCACAAGGAAGATTGTGTTGGAATAAAATTCCTTTAAATTGGGTTGAAAAGATTTTGACTGACAGGATGCATCGTATCCTGTGAGACTGTCCTAAAATTCTGAGTCAGAGCACATGACATTCTGCAACTTACTGCAAAAAGTTGCAGCATGCTATGGGACACAGGATGATGATTCATAGCCATCACAGTATATGGCTTGTGGATTGTGGAGCTGTATGCTGAGTTACAACAGATGGTAAAGTTGATGAGAGTTGGCACTTGTTCACCTTTTATTTATGCATCTCTCTTTCTTCTACCTATTCTTTCCCCAGCAATCTCAAGAAGATAAGAAAATAAAAGACGCAAAGGAAAGAGAGCTAAGAGAAGAGGCAATTTTTTTTTTTGCTTTATTCTGTTACCTAAAAGAAGGTGGAGGTGGGACTGGTAGGTCCCTACCAACTGTGTCTGCTTCTCTTTAAATGTTAGGGGAATTGATTAGCTCAAAGAAGCTTGCAAGAGGCTGTATAATGTTGAGGATCATTTCCACCTATCTATACCAGTACTAACTGTGAAGATTCCAGATTTGGTGAATAAAGAAGATTTTTACTTAGAAAAATGCAAGAGTGCAGTCAAACACACAATAGCATTTAAACAGACATACCATCCAGAGTGAATCAAAACAGAGATATGGTAATTGGATAGCAGAGGCTTAGAGTTGTAGACGAGGTAATATTTACCTGTCCTAGGAAGAAGAACACAGAAAGTGGAGAATGGCTCATATATTGTCTAAGGGCGACAATGTGAGTGGAAGAAGCTCTTTGTGCACATTGTGTATACCTATGTGCACAGACTGAGGGGCAACTGTGTCTGAGAAGGCTAGGTTTGGGACTTATATTTATACCTGAGGACCTAGCCTCAATGGGTGCTAGGTGCTATCTTTCAATGTATATTTCAAAGACCTAATGTTCTTCCCAAGGAATTGACAATGGGACTCTGGAAAGACAGCTGGTTTTAACTTTGGAGTGATAAAAACACTGACTGGGTTTACGACAACCCCAGACAGGGAAGTTGGCTGGGGACATGATACAGTGTAGGTAGGAAGTGTTGGCTTACTTACCTTTGCCTTTGTTTCTAGCCTGGGTGGAGGCTGGAATGATTAGCAAACACATTTAGCTTTTTGTATTATCTGTGTTTTCATATGTCTTTGGGTCTCCATGTCCTTCCCATTGGAAAGTCTCATGTCATAAGTTTGCTGTTGTTGTTGTTGTTGTTGTATGCCTTTAAGTCATTTCCAACTTTCAATGACCCTAAGTGAATTTATCACAGGAGTTTCTTGCCAAGATTTGTTCAAAGGCCTTTGCCTTTTTCTGAGGTTGAGAGTGTATTAACTTCCCACCTCCCTCAAAAAACCTCCTGAATATTGATTTCTGGTCATCTCTAGCTTTAAATAAATGCCTAAAAGTGTTCTAGAGGACATGCTACCTGTAGAATGTGCTGAGGGTAAAATTAGTCCCCGGACCCAGCTCAGCAATATTATCGTGGAAATGTAGAAACATCTTGAAAATGTTTACTTCTGTGGAGTATAGGTCCCAGTATTTCCAGCCATGGGGGATTCTAGGATCTGTATTAAAATTTTATTTTTTAAGATCTGGGAAAAGGAAAGAAGAAAGCATTTTAGATAGTAGCCTCCTGAAGGATAGAATTCTTTTCAGTTTACATTTTGAAAAGAACTTTATAAATCATATATGATTTCCTAATCAATATGTAAAGAAGAACACAGTTATCCTTTACAATTCATACCTCTCAATGGGGATTTTTGGGAGAGGAAAAAAATGTTCACCATTAGGGAAAACCATGCATAAAAATCTATACGTTAGAGGACAAAGCTTCAGAACCATTATATAAGAAATGGCTGTTTACGAAATGTGCATATATTAGGCAAAATTTGTGCAAATGCATACATTAGGAGGGAGAAGCATGCATATGCATAAAAAAAATTCATGTGGACTTTTTAAAAGTTGCAAACTGCCCAGAGCTAGTTCATTTGTATAATTTAAGTATTTACATTTCTAGGTTGGCTGCTATCACTCTCTACAAGGAAGAATAAAGGAGAGGAAATAGTGAAACGTTTTTCAAATGACAGAAAGAAAAGAAGAACCCTGTGCTACTTTGAAAAAAATACTGAGGGAAGGGGAGAAGTATATTTAGGCATGAAGATTTTATAAATGTCACCTTTTAGCTGTATTGCTAGACTTAGCAGTACAAAACTGGCAGTAGCATTTAGCTTATAATGCCTTCTTGTAAATCACAACAAAAAGTAGTACTGTTCTCTTCAGCTGCAAAACAACAAATATGGATGGTACGACTCTGCCTAGCAATATGTAAATCAAGGCTCACTTGTCAGAAGAGGCTTCTAATCCTCTCTTTGCTGGCTAACATGAAAATTTACATTTTAATTCCTTCCCTCATTGGCTGCAAGTGTCCAAATAAGAATTTCCAATTTAGATGTAATACAGAGGCAAAAGTGCAACATAAGACTAACAACAGAAGATACCTTTAAAAGTGTAATGCATTGCAGTATAATGCATATTTTCAATTGGTCAACGAGTTTGGAATCATGGTGGCTCAACTGTGTAGAGGACAGAAAGAGGATGGAGATTTTCTGTTTGTAGCATTTAAACTTCCTCCTTAGCCTCAGGGTTACTTTTCATTTTATATATATATATATATATTTCCAGTTTGGAGTACTTATGCTGGAATACAAATTGCATAGATCTGTCATTAGCTGAGCCTGGCACCTGCTCTTCGGGATGTGATGAAGAACATCACTATTAGTTAAACATACAGGATATTGGTTTCTCAATGCTTCAGGAAAATCTTTATCAAGCTGTGAATCTTGGTAGCTTCTTCACCAAGGTATGAAAATTTTAATTTTACATCATTTGCCAATGAAGTACAGGGACAATACATTTAAATAAGAATTTGATGTGCATGGTTACATACTTTAGGTAAACACCCATTCAGACATGAGACTTGTATTATTTTTTTCTTAATGGACTTCATATCCTAGAATCCTCATCTGGCAGAGCCAATGAGCCTTGCTGTCTGGGTGATCCTGGGAGTTGCAGTGTATTGAAATGGCCTGGGACCATATATAACCCAGAAGCCATATTGGGAACCCAAGGGAAGGATGGAGTAAGGCTGGGAAACCTTAGGAATTGTAGTATATTGAAGTATACTGCAGTGGCTGAAAAAAGTGAACTTCCAGACATTTTGAGCTGTAGCTCCTGGCAGATCCATGGTTATGGGAGACTCAGTAGCATGCGTCATCCCTGGATCAGCCTGAGCGGGCAGTTTTGGCCCATTTGTTTTGGACCTAAGTAATTTATAAAGATGTTGAACAACTCTGGGCCCAAGACAGGCCCTTGAGGCACACTAGTTGTTATTTTCCTCCAGGGTGAAGGTCAACCACATAGTGTGAGACCCATATTTAACCTTTTCCTTCTCTAGTTAAGGGGACCTTGCCCAGGTAATCTAGAAATTAATTGTGCTGCTGTTTTATGCAAAAGGACCAATAGCCTCATTCTTTATAAACTGAATTCATATGCAGAGACACTAGCAAAGGATTGGTTTGTTTTGGTTTGTTTTGGTCAACTTTGTTAATAAGCTTTCAGGGTACCATAATGGTTACACATTTGAAGTCCTTAAATTCTTTTCCTTCTTGGATTAAAACATGAGCAAGAGCAGTTTTACAACTTTTTTCTTCTTTTGATGGAATCTCTCCAGCAAAGTCACATTGATATTTATCCATTTCTTTGCTCTTGCCCTGCTTTGCTTTCAGGAGAACTATGGTTGATGCAAAAGCCAAACTGCACAGTGACTTTCTGACATAAAGTAGCTTTTTACCCCACACTTATGTTATGGGTGCTGCTAAAAAAAATGGGGGAAAATTCATATCACCTTGCTGCAGAGTGTTTCTCAAAACTTCAGATTGTCTCAGAAAGCAAAGCTTGATGTTTGCAATTTTAGGGAGGAATAATTTGGGTAAGCAGACTCCTTTGCCTATCTCTGTTCTACAGGCTTTCAGAAATCCACATTAGGTTCCCAGTGCAAAGAAGAGGTGACACACATCTCTGGGTCATGACATCAGTGCTTACTTGCACCATTATTTTACTAGTATCAAACCATTATGTTGTGGGGAATAGAATTTAGTGACAACCTCCTATTGGAGTAACTTCTGAGAGGAGTGGTTTAGTTTAAAAACAAAATCTGTTCTGCTTCTTCAGCTGAAACATCCTAATTCTGATGTTTGGATATTTTGGGAAGATAACAATGCAGGTAGAGCCTCCTTTATCTGAAATGCTTGGGACCTGAAGTGTTTTGGATTTTGGATTACCTGTGTTGCATATCTACACACATAATGAAATATCTGGGAGATGGGAACCAAGGCTAAACATTAGATTCTTTTTTTTATTTGCACCTTATACACATAGCCTAATGGACAATACTTTTTAAAAAATAATTTTGTGCATGGAATAAGTTTCTGTACACAGACACTGAATTATCAGAAAGCAAAGGTGTCACTATCTCAGCCATCCATGAAAAAGGGGTGTTTCTGTTGTTGTTGTTGTTGTTGTTGTTGTTGTTGTTGTCGCTGGAACATTTCAGATTTTGAAATTACAGGTAAGGGAGATTCAACTTGTAATACAAATTTATTTCGGCCACTTCCACCATTATGGTTTTAGCTAAAATAACCCATTGGGAGAAACAGACTCAGAAACAGAGCAGAGGAATACATCTGAAATGAAATCTTTATTTGCAGAAACATTAATGTTTGGTCTTGAAAACTTAAAAGATGTTTATTATCCATCTCTTTTTCCCAAGTGGAGGGGAAAATACAGCATTGTCTTAGTCAGGTTCCAATGTTGTCTCACCTCCAGGCAGCTCTTTGTCCCTGAACAAGTCCTGGCTGTAGATACTTTTTACAGGCAGCCATGTTTGGCCTGCCAGCCCTTTGCCTGGGCAACAGCTAGCTTGGCCTTGTCTGTTCAGTTTTTCCCCCTTATACTGCTGCATTTGATCCAAACTTTTCTGTTTTCCCCATCTGCCTGTCATTTCTCTACATCCCATTTGTAGCCTCCTTTCATGAATGTTTTGGCACTCTATCAAACTAGTGAAGACTTTTATTTGGATGATACTGGGTGGTACTCTGACTTTCTGGCAAACTCTTCTTATTGCTCTACACACCTTCTGCCAATGCTTTGGTTCAAATGTGCTTTAATTTCCAAAAGAACACCACTGCAATTTCTTTCTTGATTCCATTACCTGAATATGTCATCTCTGTAAATCCAGTTACTTAAGGTAGTGATAGAAAGCTCAAATGTTGGGTCACAGCTGAATATTGAGACAAAAAAAAAAAAAAAAGACCATATAATTGTACATTACGTTAAAACACACACACTGAAACAGTTAAAAATTTCCTTTAACTTGGCCCAGTCATTAATAAAATGGAGATCATAATCAAGAATTCGTAAGACTGAGAAGTTTATCGCACGGGCCCTGAAATGGTTCCGTTCCAAAACGGGGGCAGGCACAGGTGCACACAGAATGGGATGGTGCTAGGAATGCATCTTACTGCACAAGGGAATGCTGCCGCTGCTGCCGGGCATTCCAATTGCATCCAAAGCATTCTCAGAAATCGTGCCCTCTGGAATGGATGTAGGACACAATTAGAATGCCCGGCGGCAACGGCGGCATTCCTACTGCAGTAAGATGCCTTCCTAGACCCATCCTGTTCCATGCGTACCCATGTGCGCCCCCGTTTTGGAATGCAACAGGCCCATTTCTAAGATTTGGAAAGGTGGCCACAAAGGAACTAGATAAGATCCTCAAGTGTAAAGAAATATGATAAAAGTCAGGATCGTCTAAGGCACACCATTTCTGATTTCTATGTATTGGTATGAAAGCTGGACAATGTAGAAAGATGACATGAAATAATTTAACTCTTTGGAAATCAGTTCTAAAGAAGAGCTTTACAGATGGCATAGACTACTGAAAAGAGTAGTCCTAGAGCAAGTCAAGCCTATACTCTCATTGGAAATGAAGGTGATTAGGCTATTGTACTTTAAAGATACTCTGAGATTACAGAGCTTAGCACACAGCAAAATAAAGTGGTTTACTGCTCCCAAATTCAGAATACCCGCTGGTTTTATCCCAAGGCTTTTGCCCCCAAAATTACCATCTGGGTACAGCCCAGCTCTAATACTGATCCCTGAACTCGCATCGGTGGTCATTTTTCAAAGTTGGGAGCTTTCTGACTTTGAAAAATGGCCACCAAAGTGAGTTCAGGGACCAGTTTCGGGGCCGGGCTATATCTGGATAGTGGTTTTGAGGACAAAAGCCATGTGATAAAACCAGGGAGCAGCCTGAATTTGGCTTGAATTCAGGAACAGTTAGTCACTATATTTTGCTGTGCGCTAAGCTCTTTAATGATTTATTGGAAAAAGTGGTAATAGTTTGTAAAGTGTAAAGCAATAGGAAAAGAGGGAGATCATACTACAGATGGATTTATTCAGTCAAGGAAGCCTCAGCCACAGTTTGCAAGACCTAGCATTCATAGAATTGCCAAAAGTCTAAATCAACTTAACAGAAAATAACAACTAAACTAGTGATACGTGATTCACTTTCTTTAGGAGGTACCAGAATTACACCATTGGTTTCAGCACCAAATATATAAAGCAAGAGAATAATATGTGCATATACACAAGAGAAACTAAGCATAATTAGTTTTTTTCTTCATGTACAGCATGAATATGCGTGCAGTCTGCATTCTTAAGACATCCTTGCTGCCAAAATGGGTAGAGAGATTTTCTGTGGAAATCAGCTGCTCAACATCAGGAAACAGATGCAAAATAGAATCATTTCATTGGAGTTTTGCTTCTGCCATAGTGGATTTGATTTTTGATGTGTTTTTTTTAAAAATGATATCACTACAATTTGTGATGATATGGTGTCCCAGCAGCTTTTCAGCCAATCTGTTGCACTTCTTTGCAGGCAGATGAGCACATAGATCAGTCTGTTAGTTTCACACATGGCTCTTTCATTTCAAAGCCTTTTTGGTTTCACTTCCGAAGGCTTCTGAAACTATATTATCAAATATATTTATTATCCTATGTTTCGTCTGCTAAAAAAGACTTTAGTAATATCTCTGATGCACAGCCCAACACTTACCATGTCAGATATAAACTGTCATGCATAAGCTTACACAGTTGAGGTTAAGCAATTTTTTCCTCTCTCTGCTCACATGAATAAAATATGTTTATTTCTCCCCTTGCAATGGTAAAAGAAAGGTGATCAGATTTTTATAGTATGCCTCCCAGGCACACTTCTAGAATGGTCATAATTTTGCAAGACTGAATATTTCCTGGCAAACACTGAGCCTGAATACGTCTAAATATAAAATGCATCAGCTTGTACCATTGCTCTTAATCATCCTATACATACACAAATATTTTAGTAAATTAGTGGTATAACAATGGTGGAACAGCCTCTTCCTCCTGGGTATCTATTACTGTTTACACTCACTGTATAATAACACTTGCTGCTTTCATATAAAATCTGGGGATGCTGCATCCCTTTACTTTGGAGGATTAAGGCCAGAAAAGCATTATGCTCACACAATGCTATTACCAGTGTTGCTATTCGCACTTTTGGGAATAAACCTCTAAATTTCCACAGTAGTAATTACTAATGAAAGTGATAGCTCGATTGATTAAAACCCCCAAAATATATCACCAGTATTCCCATGAGGCCTTTTGAATTTAATTAACAATGTGAGAAGTTAGTGACAGGGTGATGTTTAAGTATGGAACAAGAAGTTTGGGGGTGCAATATATCTATACTTAGCTGGAGGTCTCTTTCAGCTCAGTGGCAGTGAAAGTGCTACCAAATTGCATAAATGAAGCAGTCTGATACCACTTTAACTGTCATGACTCAATGCCATGGAATTCTGGGGTTTGTAGTTTTGTCAGATATTTAGCCTTTCTTCTCAGAGTTCTGGTGCTCCACCAAACTACTAATCCTGGAATTTCATAGCATTGAGTCATGGAAGTTAAAGTGGTGTCAAACTGCTTTATTTCTGCAGTGTGACAGTGGCCTGAGTTCTGAGTAAAGTGTAGGCTTTAGATATCAGAAAGGTTTCTTCAGCTGAACTTGTAACCCCTATGAGGATTGATTTGACCCAGTGGATGGAAAAGCCCTAAGGAAGGGGCTTTACTTTCTGGCTGAGTTTAGGAGAGTAAGAGTGGGAATTCGAGAGGAGTTGCAGTTGCCAGGTCTAAATAGCCCTTTTCACTTTGAATAAGGTAGTGGGATTTTCAGTTGTGCATTTTGGAGAGAACGAAAGAGTAAATTCTTTTTAGTGTAATGTCTGTATTGCATTACCTTCTATTTTGCATTTTTATGACTTTAAGGTTGAACCAAATGTTGCAAAAATACTGAGCAGAGCAGTAGAAGAGTCCTGCAACCAAGTCCTGCATTGGCATCTCTTGGAATGCATGGAACATTTGTGACAGTGCATATGTGTCAAATTTAACATATAATTTGTTATGTTTAGAAAGAGAATGAGAGAGGTTCAATGTGCAGTTTGCAATTTTAAATTATAGTTGGTCCTATAGAACCTGGAAAGAGGCAGA
>NC_056524.1:51400903-51479570 GCF_019175285.1 Sceloporus undulatus | reverse complement strand
CATTCATTCAGATGCCCCTAAGGGCCAGACAAAGCAATTTATTAATCCACTTCATGCACAAAGCTATTGTCCCTATTACAATTGTATCTTTGTTCATTTGTTTTCTCTCTGAGTAGAGAAATGAATATATTAAAACTGAAAACAGAAACAAAAAAGACAATGAATTCTCACACAAAAGTTAGAAAGAAAGCTACATTTAACTGCCCAGTTATTGATTGTAAAATGAAACAAGGAAGAGTGCTTTTATAACTTTTTCTACAACTTTTTCACCCTCAAATTTTGTAAAGAGAAAACATGGCCATGGATAAGATTGGAATTAATGGAGGTGTGGTTTTTTTTTAAATCAACAACAAAACTAAACATTCAAAAAGAAATTATGAGTCTTAAGAAGACCAAAGTAGCTTTGTTTGACAAGCCACAGACATTCAAGAATATGCTTAGGGAAAAGACAAAAAATACAATATTGTGCCAAATATTAGTTGTGAGCAAATTCTACTGCAGGTGAACAAAAAATTCAGTACAACCCTGCCAAATGTAGGCACTTTTTAAGTCCCACTGTTTTAAACTGAAAAATTAAGCACTTATTTAAATCACTCCCACTGAAATTCTTCATGCCTATCAGAGCGTATATTAAGAGAGCTACCTGAATTCAGTAACTATATTTTGTTATAACTCCTTATGAATTGCACATTTTTTTGTATTTAATATTCAATTGATAACATTCATTGCAGTACATAGTGCCCAAGATAGCTAACAACAAACATATAAAATATATTTTAAAAGATCTATAAACATTAGCTATTTAAGACATATTAAAAATGAACAAATCATAGCCAAAAGCTTAAAAATAATAACAGCTAAGCAGCTCTTCCTAGAAAATGAATTCTTGAGATTTCATTTAACCATTGAGAAGACTCCTAGAAATTCCAACTGAAAATAATTATTCAATTGATTATAGAATTCAGAATAAATATAAACTTCCTAGAAAAGAGACAATTTTAATTCCTGAATACACTAAAGCTATCAGTATACTGGTGGAACAGAGAGAAAGTCCTCTTCCAAAAATCTCATAAGGCCAATTTACATGGAAGAAGAAACTCCTTCAGGAATCCTAATTCCAAACCACTTAGAATTTAATAAACTGTAAACTAGGATTTTTGAACTGTGCCCACAAACTGATAACCAGCTTTTAAATTCATAGGATCTTACAGACTCCATACACCAGCGATGGAAATCGGGAAGGCCAATAGTTGTATATGCCTGCCCTGTCTGCCTCCTATCTTGGCTTCTGCAGATTTTTCCTTAAATAAAAGCTACGGATTCAGGCAAGTAATAATACAAGCCAAGCAATACCCTTCCAGAGAAGCAACGACATATGTTCTGCTATTTTTCTTTCTGTATTTTTGTTTCTCCTTCTACTCCACTCCTGAGTGTTCATTCAACCTTTGACTCTCCTATCCCTACACCAGATTTTAACAAATTAAAATGAATAATCCATGTTTGTTTGTTTGTTTAAAAAGCAATCTTGAGATTCATGCCTTTAGGACCCCCCATTATCTATGCCAGTTTTCGGAAGTCTAGTTTCTTAGTCTTGGAGCTGTGGTGGGCACACACACAACATTAGCAAGTACATTTCTACATTTTTATACCACTTATCAGTGCTCTTAAGCACTCCCTAAGCAGTTTACAAAGTGTAAGTTAATTCCCCCAACAAGCTGGGTACTCACTTGAACAACTTTGGAAGGATGCAAGTTTGAGTTGAGCCTGAGCCCCTAACTGGTATCGAACTCACAACCTTATGGTTTATGAGTGAGTGGCTGCAGTACAGGCATTTAACCAAAACATTCAATATCTATAACAATTGCTCAGAAGCAGACTTCACTAAGCAACCTGGCTCTACAACTTGTAATTAATTCAGTGACACCTTACAAGTGGTACTTAGGTTTGCAAGTGGTTCCTCTGAAAACATGCTGATGCCTGCAACCCATGTGTTAAAGAGATCTTTCATCTATGGATGATAGGAATCTATTATTGATAGAAAGAGAATAGGAAGCACAATAATCTGGACTTCATCATGATTCACAAATTCACAAAATAAGAAAAAGAAACTGTCAGCTCAAAACTCTTAAACAACAGAATTTATTCAGCTAATGGCTACAGATTAGAATTTCTACTGAATCATATGTCTATAACAGGTGAAAGAACCAGACATATAAAACTGGTGATGATTCTCTGAAAATTGAAAGTGAGTTCCATACTGATTGATACATAATGTTTCTTGCTGTTAATTAAGTTCAATAAAGGTCTGTCAATATCAGTTGTATCAATTGTCATTTTATATTGGATCTAATTAATGCAGGTGCTCAGGTGCAAGTAACTCATATGTAACAGTAGGGCAGCGTTTGCCCTTCAGATTAAAAACAACAATTCTAAAGAATTAAACAAGATAACCAAAATGTTGCCTTCAAGAAAGCAAAAAACAGAGCCAGTCTTCCTTAAAAGGGGGATAACTTAAATAGAAATAGTCTAATTAAAATGTAATCCTCTGTGAGATCTTGTTTTGCCAAGCTTTGCTTTGTTTTTCAATGGGGATTTTATTTTCTTCCCAGTTCAGGATTGCCCCTTTTAAAATTATGCTCTAGCTTCCCTTAAATAATAAGCATTGTTATTTCATAACAAAGTTTTGATAAAATCTGGTCTTTAAGGTTTGTGCCCAAGCCATATATTCACAAATTTGATTGCAATATGTAATCTCCATTTTGCTTCCCCTGGCACACAGTGTATGACTCTTGTGAGCTAGCCACAAGTATAATTTGAAGCAGTCATTATTATGGTAAGAAACCATCTGAACATGCTGTAAGGGTTATAAGATTTATTCTGGACACAGGTTATAAGAAATGTTGGCTTGAACATGGTTGATCACCCCCTCTTTTACTGGTTGTTTAGTGGCCTTTAGGAAACTATTACTGTTTCAAAAAGGCCTGTGCTTTTTGTCAGAAAGCTGTAATCAGTCAAAATTGTAGTCTGGAGCCACTTTTCCGTGATGCAATAGAAGGACTGATACTATCTATAAGGCCATACTGAGTCTGAAAAGTGCCCACAATACTGACAAATGTGGTATGAGATCAGGGGAGATCAGGTCTCCTGACATTTCCAAACCCAGGAAGAAGACAATAGTTCATTTATGTTCCAGAATGTTTTGGGGGTATGCAAGCTACTTCTCACAGTGCAACAGAAATTACAACCCTCTGCCCATCCTGACCTCAACTCCAAGCTTCATAGGTGCTATCTTTCTTGGAAAAGGGAGTGATATGCACCATTAGATTTTTTAGTCTTTTACAGTGGATTGGCAAAGTTTTCTCTTCCCTGAGCCAGTATATTGCACCTTTTGCTAGGTAGTAGATATTGCAGCTGAAGTGAAAAACAAAATAGGCCCTACAGTCCTTAAATCTGAGCATATTTGATCCAAATAACACAATTTACCATTCATACTGCCTGTGAACATATTTGAACAGTATCAGCAGGGTATTTTTGGTTTATGTGTGTAAATACTCTTCTTCGTTTGACTAGTGTTTTTAAAGCAGTTAGTAAAAACAAGATTAGATTAAAATTCCAGTTGGATGAGAACAAAGGCAACAGGACTGCACCCCACCCCCGACCATTTCTTTCTTATGGGAAAAATAAGCAGTAAAAGCATACATGTTGGGCATAAAAGAGACTATTAAATGATCACAAATTCTATGTCAGAACTATAATCCTCTTGTATTAATTGTTGAATGGGGGGTCAACATGTCAGTAAATCCAACTGATTCAATGGCTCTGCTCTAGACAGGACTCATAAAAATGATTTATGTTGGGAAAATGTAAAGACAATGTGACTAATGCAATATACTTCCATAAGGAAATGAATAAGGGATCAACTCACCATTTTCCATGTAGGAATAAGAGAACTAACCTATATGCATTCATTTAGAGGTTACAATAATGGTGCTTGAACATGTCATTTGCTGGATTCACCCCTTCACTGTAAATTCTGAGATTTATACTTCAGGAAAATGTTAGGGAAAAAAGCTAAAGCATGTTATAGTGTGGCAAACACCAACTTTCACATGAACCAACTAAGAACAAACCGGCAGCTTTATCTGGCTTCAAGGCAGCTTGAGGGGCATGGCATTTACATGTACCATACCCCCAAGTCACCTGAAAGTTGCACTGGTGATAACCTGCCAAGCAGCTTCTGGGTCACTTTGGGGAATGGTGTTTAGATGTCACATGCCCTGGAGCCAGTTAAAAGCCAGATCTAGAAGCAAAAGGGCTGCCTTTTTTTGCCCCAAATAGGAACAGGTTTTTTTCTGCTTCTATTTGGGGCAGAAGCTGGCTGGATTGGTGCCATGGCCCATGGCGTGTGGTTGCTGTGACCCCAGTACAAACTTAAATGGGGTGGCTCCAACCTACCCTATCAGGGCTATCTGTTTCACCCCATACTTAGCATGAACAAGAGGCACAAAAGGAGTCTGTGGTTTAGCATTGTTGTCAGCTTAAACCTTTTCCCTACAGGGCTCCTTTTTTCTCTCTCTCTATTAAAAAATAGTTCAGCTTTGAAATCCCCTGTGCTTCCTTTATTTGCCTTGAACTCAGATTCTTTGCCTGAAACCAGCAGTAACTGCAACTGAGTACTGTTGTGTCTATCCCCCCCCCCCAATAATGATGTTTAAGCAGATCTCATTCTTAATAAGAAGTATTCTGATCAAAACTATTGAATTAATTCCGGAGCCTTTTTTCCCTTTGGCCAGCAAAACAGCAGAAGTATTAAGAATCTTAGCTTTCCCTTACAGGTGTCATGATAACATTTTCAAAAGGTATGAATTCTAAGCTTTCCAAAATAAAGCAACCTTGAATTATCATGTGAGGTGTAAGCAGCTTCAGAACTGCATCTGTCTTTGGGAAGATGTCCTGTCTCCGGGAAGAGAAAATGAAGAAAGTGATTTTCTTTTCTTTTTTTAAACCTTTTAGCATAAGCATTTCCAAGATGACTAAGAAGCCTCAGATCTTTAAGGTTCATAGAAAAGGCAGAGCTGACCTAAGATATTTTGCTGCCCAAGAAAGAGGAGCAAATAGTTCTTGTATATTTTATCCAAAATTATTTTGGCATGGGTTGCTGAAACCTCCACAAGTACCTCTCTAAATTCCCGAAAGCAATGCATTCAATTGTATTAAATAACTAACATTTCCTTCAATAATATTCTGCAGTGATAGCCAAAATCATTTTCCTCAGATGGCCATGTCAGTTTGTCTAATTGCAGGACTGGTCTTGGTGAAAGGTCATCCAGTATACATCATGACTAAACAGGGATTTGAATCCAGAGCCTAAAGTCTATTGCTAGCCACACATAAAGTAGACCAGATCTTTAAGTGGATTTTACAGTAACACTAGATTGGCACTAACCCTTGGATTGCAGCCTAGGTGTAACCCCTACATTACATTATCTCTTTTATGACATGAAAACAGCATTTTCTGTGTGTAAACAGCATTTTGTTGCATGGAAAATAATATTTGTGCATAAATATAGATATAGATATGCATATGTACCTGTATATGTATAGGTACATATGCTGTTTCCTGCAGAAAAAAAACCCAAATATTGCACATAATAAGTCCTAAATTGTGAATATTCTTTGAAAACTGGACAGTTTTCACAGTGAAAAAAAATCTATTCATTCTTTAATCGGAGAATGAAATTAACAAAGAAGTGTTCCAGATTACCAACTGATATACTGGTTGTTAACATCTTCTTTGTGTTTATACCTTTTATAATTGTCAGTATTTTGTTTATGATGCCTTAATTTTTTAACATTGTTTGGTTTGTAGATTGTATGCTGTCTGGCAGGTTTTATATCTATTTTATCTCCTGTTTGTAAAGCGCTGTATAAAATTTTACAGTACTATATAAAGAAATATTATTAATAACAATGATGATGACGATGATGTCATCAGCAGGATTCTGGTCAATAATAATAATAATAATAATAATAATAATAATAATAATAATTTCAGTGCAGTATAAATGATTAAAAGTTGAATTGATGTGGAGTAAGATTTTAAGCATATGACTGCTGTTGTTTCTTTATTGATATGTTTTCATTATATTTTTCATATTTTCATATTTATTTTATATTTGTTTCCTAGAGTTTTAATCACTGTTAAGGGCTTGAAAAGTAGGCTGTTTTTGAAATTAGGGTCTTCTTAATTATGCTGGCAAACCACTGTATAAGCTTCAATGTTTCCCATGTTCTTTATAAATATTTTATTACTTTTTTACTGTGCTTTTCATTCACTAACCATTATATGTACAGTATTGGTGGGGTTTTTTTTCATTTCCAGTTAACATACAACAACTCTAGAATTCACCCATGCCTTTAATAATACTGTTCAGACAGTAATAGATCTACAACTTGATGAGCTAAATTTTAGCGTTAATTCCATGTTCTTAATCTCTGTATGCCACTAAAAAAGCTAAAGGTGAAGCTTTTTGCTTTCCTACTGTGTTCTGCAGAATGCAAACTTTCAGTGCAAACTTTAATTCCAAACTTTACATCCCAAGATAGTTTAAACTGGTTTATCTCAGTACTATTCAAAGTGGTGGTCTGTGTACCATTGCAGTTCTGATAGCCATTGGGTGCTATTCTAGAGCAAGCATGCAAGCAAGCAAGCAAGCAAGACATATTTATAGTCAATGGGTGTCAGTCCCTAGCACATTTGGGGTAAAAACTCTCCTACTCTACCATACCAGGTAGCCTAAGAAGCAATGGTTTACATTAAGAGACAAAAACAGTCAGTAATAAAAACTAAATGCTTAATATGCCTCAAACCATAATACTATAAACTGTACTTTCCCAAGAGTTAATTCAATTTACTTCATTGGGATTTATTCCTGGGTAGACTTGCATAGGGTTCTGCTGTAAGTCTTATTCATGCTTCCCTATCACAAAGGCTGACTCTGCACTGCACAGATAATCTGGTTTCACACCAGTTTAACTGCCATGGCTCAACACTATGGAATTTTGTGAATTGTAGTTTGTCATGGAACCAGAACTTTGTGCTTACATCTCATTAAATGTTATTTTTTAAAATAAAAACACTTTATTTATTTTTTAAAGAACAATGAAATTAGGACACTAAAATGATAAATCAAACAAGCAAAATGTCTGCCCAAATAGGAAAACGGGGTGGGTGGAGTGGAGTGCAAAGCCAATTTCATGGGACAGGATTCCTATGGGTTTACAGAGCAAGACATTCTTCACAGACACCCTTTTTGTGTTCCTAGGAACTGTACTGACAGCTGAACAAGTAGAAACCCCTCTCCATCTGACTTCAGGATCATATAGATTTGACATCCCACATCATTGCAAGCCCTTTACGTAAATTAAGGGACTTAACAGTATATGCCAACATGAAATGAACTATGCTTCAGTTTTAGTTAGAAGATTTATTTTAGTTATGAAATTTTTATCCCACCTTTCTCCCAAAATGATATTTATTAGTTTATCTTTCTTTAAAGTATATAAAGTATATAATCTGATGCAATTATACTAAGAACTAAATGTTAATTCCCTTCCAAGTATGTATGCATGGAAGAACAGCCTAAATGTGGCATATGATTTAAAAGTTTGAAGTCTGCAGAATGTCCCACTGATTTTAAGAAACCTAAAGATACTGAGTGGACACATAATGGCGAAAACAACATTTCCAGTGGTTGGTGTTCATGAATGAAAATCATCATCATCATCATCATCATCATCATCATCATCATCATCATCAGACTGTGAGAAAACAGGATAGTAACAGTTGTATCCATTTCTAGTGATTGTGGATAGAGTTTTGTAATGTAAAAGAATGGATAAAATTAAATAATTAGGAGATATTCTGAATAGTTCTAGAACCCAGATACAATACCGTATTAAATAATATATTACCTGCCATGCCCCATTGTCATGTTTGAGGATGAAAGGACTGGGAAAACTCCTTAACTTAAAGTATCTGTGAATTTTAATTGAATATGATTCCTATATTTATCTATTTCCAAAATATAAACTTGAACTTCATGAATATGTAAATATGTCATTTCATATTTATTATACATCCCAGTTCATTAGAGGCAGACATCTTTGTCACCAGACTGCACACCAGTACCTATGACATCCAGGCTAAGCTAGAGTAAATAGAAAGATAGAGTTAAAAGAAGTAAGTCAATGATGGACGGGTGACAAGCGCTAGCCATGAAGGACAATTTTAAAAGTAATTTCAGATAAAGAATTGAAATTAAAAAAGTATACAGTGCTTTATTTTATTTATCTTACTCATCTCATGAGTGATCAGGAAGAGTTAGAACATTTGAAAAAAAATACAGCATTTGAAAAATATAACCTGTAATCTTAGAGAAAAGACTACTTTAAAAAATCTCTATCTGAAAATCAGTGAAATTCAGTTTATACTCATTGCATCTTGCAGGGGAGAAATCAGCTCATTTTGTTTAGCACGATACCTTATAAAGAGAAAGCTTTATAATATTCATAAAATGTGGAGCTGCTGGAACTATATAAAAACCTTTAATAATATGCAGGTAATTATCTCAGTGTCTCTCATGGAAATCTTCCAAAAGATTGCATGAAATTTATTTACTAGAGCTATGCATGTAGCACTTGACTGTAGCTAGATCTTTTACAGGGTATGAGACTGTACAAAATCTCTCAGGACAAGGCTTTAAAGATATACCCCACAGTTGCATCAACCAATATGCTGAGACAACCATCCATTAGACTTCTGTTTTTAGGTCATGAGACTTGTTCAAGGATGTCCTATGTACTTGGTTCTCATTGCAGACCCTAAGCCTGAAAAATGGCACAGGGATAGCTATAGTTCAGAAAGGTATCTTTTAAAAAAAGAAATAAGTTGTAATTATAGTAGTGAGGCCATAAAAATAGTTTGTTGATACTAGAGTTACATTTTTAATAGTTAATTTAATACATTTAATAAATTTTAAATACATGGTTACTCGAGTGTAAAGCCACAATGGGCCGCTAAAGGGATGCCCAGGACACCCCTACCTCCCTGCCTGGGGTAGATTTACTACAGTGTAAAGACACATTGGGCAGGGAGGTGAGGGTGTGCCCTTTTTGCCCTGCCACCTGAAGCCCTGCTCCCAAAGCTCCACCCCCTGCACCAGGTGATACCCTGGTTAGGGACACCACTGCTAGCACTGAGCCAGGGCAGTTAAACTCAAACTGGAGTATTTCTGCAGTGCATTTTGGACCATAGTTTATAGGTAGTGAAACAAGATATGTGACAAATATTTATTTATTTTATACAAAGACTTTCTCCTGGTATGGGATCTAGAAATTATTACTGCTTTTAGGCCTGGGACAGAAGGGCCCGAAGTGGCATGCTGCCGCTGTTACTAGGGTTTTGGAGCACGCAGTAACCACATGCTCCGGAACCCTAGTCTGTACAGGCGGCGGCATCATTTATTTATTTATGGTATTTATACCGCACCCTTCAGCCCTAAAGGCTATCAGAGCGGCTTACAATTATTATTTTTAATTAGACGGTTCCCTGCCCTCAGGCTTACAATCTAAAAGACACGACACAAAAGGACACATGGGTGCCGCCATTATGATGTAAGGAACATGCAGCGTACAGACATCGCTGCATGTTGCTTACATCACTCATGCGCCAATGGCACACTCGTGATGCCAGCCAGGTGCCATAAAAAGAACCTGCTTTTCGTAGGTTCTTTTTATTCTGGAGGGATGCCGCATGGTTTGGCTACTGCGGCGTCCCTCCGGATTAAAATGGGAGCCTCCATTTCACCATTTCGAGGCGGTTTGTTTTGCCCCTTAATTACTTCTGCTAATTAAATGTAGGAAGGCAATGGCATACCCTCTTTGAACAAACCTTGCAAAACAAAACAAAGCAAAACCTATGATAGTTTTGCTTTGGGATTGCCATAGGATGGAAATGACTTGAAGCCAGAAAACAACAACAACAACAATGTTGCTTCTGTTCTCTGAACACAACAGTAGTCATAACTGTTTCATCAATAATTACTTTCTCCCTGCTTATTTATCCAAGTGGTTTTTGGGGGCAGAAATGTCATGATCACATATATAAATTAGTGATGGTCTTTTATTGATCTTGTACTTGAACACTAAGGGAGAATCTCTAGTACTTCAGATGTTGTTGAATTTCAAGCCACCGTGCTTCATCCTGATGAAACTGGAGTTGTATAACTTTTAGAGCATAAAAGGTTTCCAGGACCGATATAGATCCAATGTGTCAATCTAGAGGGACTAATTTATGCTTACAAAGTAAGACAACACTTTGTTCTGCTTGTTCTGTGTGCAAAGTGAGTGAGCACAACAGTAAACAGGAAGGGAACCCAATACTATTTTCCTTCATAAAGCCTAGGCCTAAGCATCTCTTTAAAACATTTTATGGTCATTTTGTATGAATTGGTTGAGGCTTCTCATTTAAACATGAAAACAAGGCATGAAACAGCTTCTATTTTGTTTAATGCTCAATGTGATTTGTGTGATTGTGTGTTTAAAAAATAAAGTGTTGGAATATTCACCAGGTTTTCCCAGGAGAGCAGGGATACAAATTTAAGTAAATAAATAGCTGCAGTGAGGATTTTGAATTATTTTTTATAGAGTAAGCATTGGACATCTGGTTTTTAGCACTGCTAGGAAATTAATATCCTACTTCAATAACAAGAGACATAGTTCATGGACTATTGAAACACAAAAGGACAGTAAGTGTCAGTGCAATGTCTCTTTAAAAGAATAATCCTTTTGCCAGCATCATGGTGAAAAATTACACTTTTTTTCCCTTGACGATCTGAATGTATCCCAAAGCATAATATAAAGGCACAAAGTTTCTCAAAGCTGAATATTTTGGGCATCAGTGCTGAATTTATAGAGATCTACATATTTTATAGGGTACAATGCTATCTCTTCATTTTCTTTCTGAATGCTTCTCAACAACACATTGGTTTTGCCTCTAACAAAACAAGGCACTGGGGAAGCATTTGTCTGTTTTATGAGCAGATGCAGAGCTGCAATTTTATAATACGTTGCATTAAGAGTTAGGGAGTGGCAGAAGAAACTAAGAGGAAGGCAATATTGCTAAACTTTAGCAGAGGGTTCTGAGTCATTGCAATACGGTAGAACTAATGGGTCTCAATTTCTGAGTAGTTGAACGTGCCTATTGCCTGATAGCCATTAATGTGTCTAGGCTGATAGCTGCTTCTTTGAGGAAGCCATCTGGTAAGCATTGTAGAAGCAGAACTGAATGCCTTCAGGCATTTGTTGGTGAACATAGACAGTAACAAGTAAAGAGCAAATTATAATTTGGGAAATAGATAGCATCTCCGAATAAATGAGCTAGATGCAATAGGTTACTTTCTGTACTTACCGTTAAATTGTTGCAACTGGAGCACTGAATTTCCTACCTATTTCTTATAAAAGAAATCCTTTTATCAAACAGGAATGGACTAGTTTTACTATTTTACTACAAAGTACCTCATTTACCCCAATAGAAAAATCAGAACTGGAAAAGATAAGGTATCTGACTCTAACAAATACTTTGGATTATTGGTCAATATTGCTGAAGCATTTATGAGGCACACCAAAACGTGTTGGGCAATGATCCAGATGTGTATAGTAGATTCCTGGAATTGCATAGGTGCTCTGTTATTACTACAGAAAACTAAGGCAACTTGTAGACACTTGCATCCAAAGGCTTACTCAAACATGTTGAGAAATTAATACCATTCATATTCACAAGGAAATATATCATGCCAAAGAAGCAGAAAATAAGGTTCTGGCTAACAGAAACACTCTATGTGCATAGAAAAGGCAATGCTAGATGTACAACATGAGGCTAAAAAGTGGAATTAAGGTGGGATAGTTGTGTCTATGGCCAAACATTATCAGATGGTGCGATAGCTGACCTGTAGCTGTCTGTCCTCCACCTGTGATGTCACTGATAGACTTTGGCCATCAATAGCTGACAATATCTCTTTTGTGACATTAACCCTATGTGCAAAAAGCTTCCAGCACAATCCCAACATTGACCTGCCATGTGATCTCAGTGTCCTCCTCTCTCCCTCTTTCTCCCTCCTCCCAGTATCCCCAACTAAGCTGAAATCCGAGGTTAAGCAGCACTCTAGGAATGAGAATTCTGGCCCAGCAATGGTCACTACAGCTGCATTCCTACAACTGAATGCATGTGATAAGGAAGAGGAGGAATGAAAATTGCTATTGAAATATTAATACTAATTGCTTATTTAAAACCACTAGATATTAAAACCATAGTCACAATATTTTAATATGTTGATAGATGGATTTTATTCTGCTGTCATCAATATAGCTGAGAGCCTGAGAAACAGATTTTAACTCAAACCACCTTAGACATCCAAAACATCTAATTCTCTTGGTTCTGTTAGCCTATAGTTACACAATAGGTCTACAGACACTTTTAAATATGTTAAAGCATAAATGGTGGTGGAGGTTTTAAAAAAGAAAACTATTTATCCAACCTTATAAGCAATTAATGAAGTCTTTCCATTTTATGATGGCTCAGACATCATTAACTTCCAAATGCATTAAGAACACATACTCTGAGGTGAGTTCTCTTTTCCAATGGGGTAGCTGTTAGTCTATTCAGAAAAAACAAAACACTGTGGAACCTTGAACACTCAGATAGCTATTGTCTATTAAAGCTTTTGCCATTGTCACACTGCTAGTCATTGTGGTGCCAAAGGACTCTTGGTGGTTAATTTTCATTATGTTAAAAGTTGCCCAAGGACAATATAGAAGAACAAGTTTTCTCCACTTCTCTGCTTGCAGCAGTTGGCTCTGATTCCTAAAGGTGTTATAATATCACCAGCAAATATGTTAGCAGAAAAAGCCAATGACAATTAAAAGATATGAGACTTGGTCATCTGGAAGAAGTAACAGCACAACCTTAAACCTTAAAGGGGTGATGTAGGGATGGAGAAAATATTCAAAATATATTCAGAATATTCAAAACATTTTTAAATGACCAGAAATATGGTTCTTGACTTTCAAAAAATATCTAGGATTGACAAGAATATTATTTTCTGTACATAAACTACTGGTTTCTGCATAGACAACACTATCATTGAGGACTTATTCTGCACAAAATGTGCATTTTTGTTTGATTGTTTTTTGCCCAGAAAACAGCATAAATATTATTTATTGCCCAGAAAAAAAACTATTTCCTCCACAGAAGTTTTGTTTTGTTTTGATCTGCACAAAAGTACCAGATGTGAATTTCCCATAGAATATGTTCCAAATTCAGAAACTATAAAAGTTTTCAAAGATTTTCTTGCAGTAGGAAGAAAATTGTTCATGTTACTTTTTACTTCCTTCCAGAATAAAGTTAGAGAAGAATTACATTCCTAGGATAATAATAATAAAAAAACACCATCATCAGCAGCGTATCCCATCCTCACTGGAACCCTGATACCCCCATAGAAAGTTATGAAAGTAAAAAAGAACCATAAAGTGCCTTTCTGATCATGGTAAGGATCACATGAAATTCTGTGAAGGTGTCAGATGCAGTTTGAGATACAGTGAATCTGAAGTCCCTTCTCTTCCCTGAAAGATCCTACAATCAGAAAGCACTCTCTGAGACATTCTGCTCTGTCTGGCGAAAGCTGGCAAACTATTGGAACATTGGCAGGTGTTGAACTCCAGGTCCCACCTGTATAACATTTCTCTGCCTGATTAATTCCATTGACATTTAAATGGGACTAAGTTGCGTAGAACACTTTGAGGCTCACTTTTGAGTAAATAAGTGTACAATGGAAGGCACACATAAAGGATGAGTTTTACTGAAAAAGTCCTATTGCAGTAATGCCTTTACTGGGCCAAGCACAAAAATAGCTCTCTTTTATTGTCTTTTATTGGTTTTATTGGCAACCTGACAAAAATAGGATCCAGACAGGCAAATCAAGCAGACTGATGTTCATCAGCGCTAATAGCTCACTGGGTGAGTAGGTCTCTGCTATGTGGTATGAATGAAATAAATAAAAAGAATATCTGGAATCATGTTGGAAATTACATTTTATGTCATTGTTAGATTTTTACTGCAAAATAAATCAAATTAATTTCTCCCAGATATCATGAAATTACTACAAGCTTTCTTTTTCATGAATTTTCCCTTCTAAAACTTTTTTTCAACCTTATACGTCTTCCACTTTCTTATCAGCATAATAATTTCAAATTCAATATAATTTTGAGTTATTTTTATATGATATCAAGGTGTGGTCATACTGCATTAAAAGCTAAATATCTCCTTTTTGAAATGCCATCACAAAGTAATCAGGTTATGTCAGACAAGGGTAAGCCCATTTATGGAGAGACCCTTCTCAGGCTCATTTGGTGGGAGCAAGGAAGAAGGCCTTCGGGGTAGCTGCTCTCAAGAAGGCCTCACCTGTGCTCTCCTTCTGTAATTTAAAACATTTTTATGCCATCAGACTTTTAGAAACTGACTAGGTGAAATTTAACATTTCAGCTTTATAAATCGTTGAATTATTTTAATATCTATACTTCTATGTCTATACTTTTATTGAAACTTTTGTGCAGTTTTTAATGTGTATTATTTTTAAATAAGTTGTTAGCCAACTTGAGTCCCATTATCATGAGAAAGGCATGATATAAATGATAACAACTGCTACTGCAACAGCAATAATATTGTTTTGTAGTTTTTGTGGGTTTTTTGAGCTATGTTCTAGAAGAGTTTCCTTCTTTTTTTCTTTTTAAAAAAAATCTGTTTGCTTTAAATATATATATATTTAAAAAATCTTTATAAGACAAAAATAGATACCAATGAACAAATAAACACTTTTAGGAGAAAGTGGGGGAAATCTTGTGACTTTTCTTAGAACATGTTTTTTTTCTTGAGCACCCACAACTGATTCTTTTATCTATTTTTAATTATTAAAAATTAAACAACAGAATGCTTTCATTGAAACTGATATTCTTTTAAGCACATATAAAATATTTGTTCACTTTGTTCTATTCCCTAGGTATATTTAAGATTTCTAAAGGAATTATGTTTTAAAACTGAGCAATTCATATTGTGTCTGATGTACTAGATTTATATTGTGGCTATTTTAAGTGAGTTTTGACTCTGTTCACATCTCACCAAAAAACACACATATGATTTAATATAGTGATTTCTACATTATCTCAGTGATAATTCAATAATAAAGTTTCAAACCATCATCTGAATCACAGTAAAATATTTCAGACACACCATTGTATCTGACACTACCAGTTTTTTGACTGTTGGAAGACTGTAAATCAGGAGTAGGCAACCTGCGGCCCACGGGCCGGATGCGGCTCGGCGAGGCCTTGGGACCGGCCCCAGCCTGGTCCTGCCGCCGATTGCCACCGGGGCCTTTGGCCTCTCGTGTGAGGGGGCATGTTGGGGCAATTGTCTAGAGAAGCCTCAGAAACATACGTTTATCTTAACATTTTTTAAAAAATCAGCAAATTTTTTTGCGTGTTCTCCATTTTAAAAAAACATGTCCTCCATTTGAAAATTTTGTCCTACATTTATCCCGGTTTATTTATTTATTTAATTTTTAAAAATTATTTAATTATTTATTTTTTGGCTTCGGACCCCCAGTTGTCTGAGGGACAGCAACCCGGCCCCCGGCTCAAAAAGGTTGCCTACCCCTGCTGTAAATCTTTCCCTCCTCATGCATTTTTACTGTGACCTCTAGCATTTCCTCAGGACTGGAGCACTGGACTTGGCCTCTGTATCTGAAGTGACTGTTAAAGGACTTGCCAGGGAAAGGAAAATGATTGGAATAGCAAATGAAGATCCACTTTACTTTCATAAACCTTCTTCCTCCGTGATGTTTTGCATTTCCTGCATAACAATGCAAACATATCTTGCTTCAGGTTTCTGTTCCCCAAATCTCTAAAATCTAACAATTTAAATCTCTAAGATTTAACTCTAAGAAGTAACAAAAAATTCCGGATTGTCATATGGAGGAACAAGATGCAAAGAATCTGCAACAATTGAGGCTCATTAAGGGTTTACTAAGGAATTGCCACTGTAGATGGTTAGTCTACCAGCAGAAGATTTAAGGAACAAAGTTTTCCCAAAAGTTGTGTGGTTGCACTAGACAGGTTGTCCTATCCTGTATATGCAATCACAGCATGTTTCATTATTATACTCCTCTTAGGCTGAAAATAATCACATACTTCCCGTCCTCTCTGAAAATGGTGTTTCTGAATTCTTTCAACAAAGAAAGAAAATTTATAATCAATGCAAGACAAAACATTTCCTACCTGAACATAATCCTTCACTTTGTGTTAATATTACCCTCTATCTCCTTCCATTTCTCTCTAAACTTTTGGAGAGAGTAGCCCTTTCCCAATGGATGTCTTATTTGAGCACACACATTTTTTTATGATCTATTAGGGTTTCAGACAGATTATTCCACAGCAACAGCTCTGACTCACATGAAAAATTATTCATTACTGGCAAAGGCTCAGCAGCGCTTGGTGCTGATCCTGTTGGATCTCTCCACAGCCTTTGACACTTAGGATCATCAGACCTTACTACTACAGTTGGCATTATTGGGAATAACAGGGAACACTCTGTCCTGGATTAAATCTTTTGTTGCTGTTGTTGTTGGATTGTTCCTCTTCTGTTTCTTTTCAAGGAGCTATGTCATCAACCTTCCCTGTAACTGTAGGTGTGCCTCAAGTGCCAGTACTGAGTCCACTTCTCTTTTCCTTATAGGCCCGTGATGAGGGTGTCAAAATGGCGGCACCCTGTACAGATGGGCACTGCCATCATTACGTGATGGTCACCTAGTGTCTGTACATCACAGCACCATATGCCACGCGTGCACCATTGGCACACTGTGGCATCATAATCGCGTTGCAAGAAGAATCCGCTTTTTGCAGGTTTTTTTGGTCTGCAGGGAAGTTCTGCGGTCTGCAGGCTGTGACTTTTCGGGGAACCAAAGCTAAGCACTGGGAGACTGTCCTTTTTGGACGGTCTGTCCCGTGCCATACATGTTTCCCTTGGACCAATATCATATCCAAGCATATGACACTTATACTTTCTAGAATTTTAATTCAATTGATATTACTGTTTGGAAGAAAAATGAAATGGTAGGGCCACTGTGTGGAGAAGATTGCAAAATGTTAACATGGGACACAGAAAAGACAAAACTAATCTACACTTTCTTTACCAAAGTCTTCTCACAAAAGGAAAATGGAGCAGAGGACACAATAGGGGTAATGCAGCACAATATAAGTAAAGAATACCTGGTTAATATAAATGAATGGACCAGATGAACTACATCCAAGGGTATTAAAAGAACTGGCAAATATAATCTTAGAACTATTGCCAATAATCTTTGAGTACTTCTGGATAACAAGAGTAGTCCCAGCAGACTGGAAAAGGGCAAAGGTTGTTCCCATCTTCAAAAGAGAAATAAAGGGATCCCAAAAATTATTACCCAGTTAATCTGACATCATCAGGAAAGATTCTAGAGCAGATCATTAAGCAGAGAGTCTGTGAACACTTAGAAGGGAATGTCATAATCACAAAAAGTCAACATGGGTTTCTGAGAAACAAGTCATATACATACATATATATATATATATATATATATATATATATATATATATAATCAGCTAGATAGATGAAGGGAATGATGTAGATATAGCATATCTGGATTTCAGTAAGGCCTTTGACAAGGTCCACCATTACATTCTTGCAAACAAGCTAGTAATGTATGGACATTAGACTATGGAACTGTTAGGTGGATTTGTAATTGGTTGACTGACCAAACCCAAAAGTAGCTCAGCAATGGCTCCTCTTCATCTTGTAGAGAAGTGACCAGTGGGGTCCCACAGGGTTCTGTCTTGGACCCAGTGCTATTCAACATCTTTATCAGTGACTTGGATGAAGGAATAGAGAACATACTTATCAAATCTGTCGGTGACACCAGATTAGGAGGAGTGGCTAATATGCCAGAGGAGATGATCAAATTTCAAAATGACTTTAATAGATTATAAATCTGGGTCAAAACTAATAAAATAAACTTTAACAAGGAAAAAGTAAGGTACTGCACTTACGTAGAAAAAAATGAAATGCATTGATAGACCTTTAGTGTCTAGATCAAAGGAAATAATAGTGCCACTCTATTCTGCTTTGGTCAGGCCTCACCTGGAATACTGTGACCAGTTCTGGGTACCACATTTCAAAATGTTGATAAGCTGAAGCATGTACAGAGGATGGTGACAAAATGGTGAAGGATCTAGAAACATGCCTTATAAGAAAAGACTTAGGGAGCTGGGTATGCTTAGCCTGTAGAAGAAAAGGTTAAGAGGTATATGATAGCCCTGTTTAAGTATTTGAAAGGAAATCATATTGAGATTGATGCAAACTTGTTTTCTGCTACTCCAGAGAATAACAAATGGAACAATGAATGTAAGCTACAGGAAAAGAGATTGCATCTCAACATTAGGAAGAACTTCTTGACAGTAAGAGCTGTTCAGCAATGGAACACACTCCCTCAGAGGGTGGTGGAGTCTCCTCCTTTAGAGGTTTTTAAACAGAGGCAGGATGGCCATTTGTTGGGGGTGCTATGATTGTGTGTTCCTGCATGGCAGGGGGTTGGACTGGAAGACCCTTGTGGTCTCTTCCAGCTCTATGACTCTATGATTCTGTGACCCTAAATCCATCAGGGACTGCCTATTGAGTATTTCTCTGTGGATGATCACTCACTGTCTTAAGGTGAACATGGATAAAACAGAGATCCTGGTGTTTCTCCCTAACTACCCAGTAGCCCAACTTTCATGCCCTTCACTGTGTTTACAGAGCCCTACTAGCCCCTGTCTTGGTTGCCAGGAACCTTGGAGTCCTGTTTGTCCCTACCCCTCCCCTTTTTTTAATTGGGCAACTGCAAAGGCATGTAACTTTCATCTTTTGAACATCCATAGGGCCCATATAGGGTTTTTTTTTTTTTTTTACCATTGGGACTGCTTATTTGCTTGTCTAGATCTTGGTTATTTCATGCCTGGACTAATGCAATAGCCTATTGGTTGGTATGATTTCTAGCTCTCTTACTCATTCTGGTTTTAGTCCAGAGCAGTGCTCTTCAGATAGTCTTAAATCTCCCAAATACTCACATGTCTTTTCTCCTCGTAGATCTCTGCACTGGCTACCAGTTTGGGCCAGGGCTCAGTATAAACATTTGTTCCTAATATTTACGGCCCTGCACTTTAACCTCCCCCATTATTTGACAGTCTGGATAGCATGGTATGTACCATCTACAAATTTAAGATCTGCAGACAAAGGATTGTTGGCTGTTCCACCAATGCGTATGGCTCTGTCAATCCTGTGAGCATTTCAGTATCTGGCTCTTTATTTGTAGAACAGTCTTTCTTTGCACGTTTGGAGGAGATTTTACCCGTTTTTGTAAAGGATTGAAGACCTTTCTCTTTGAGTTGCTGAGTGTGCCTAAGTTGGCCAAGATGGGTGACTAATGAGGATTTTGTTTGTTTTTGTTTTTAGCATTTTATTTTAGTATTTTAGCATTTTATAGGGTTGCATTTTATTGTTCATTTATATTGTATATTCTCTAATGTACAAATAAATAAATATCATCATTATCATCATCAACACAACAACATGGGCATATGAATATTTGTCCATCAGTCCCAGTATTGACTACACTGGAAGTAGCTCCCTGGGCTCTCTGGCAGGTCTTTCCAATAATGTGCTGCTCAATCCCTTTAGCTAAAGATACCAGAGATAGAACCTGTGGTTTTTTTCCATGCTAAACATGTGTTCTCCACTTAGCCTGATGTATACATGAAAACATATGCAATACAGTCACATGCCACTGTATCAAGCTGCACTATTCCTTGCCCAGGAACAGATGAGCTGGAGATTCTGCTGGGGTCACAATGGAAAGTAGAAAAGGAATAAGGTCAGATTCCTCTGTCCTACACCAGAAAGTGTGGTTAGCTTTCTAGTGAATGGGATAAGGTAAAGTTTTACATATTTCCAGACAAAATCCCTAAATCTTTATGCGAATACTTGAAAAGCACATGTAGCTATTTATTAAGAGTACACCCTAGGAGAAAAGGCAGATCAAAATGCAAAGGCTTAGCTATAAAAACCCAATATAAGTGGATTAACCACCTCAGCAGTTTGGAGTAAATCCTTTTTATTTGAAAATATCTAAATCAAGAGTTCAAATACCTCCTGATTTAGATTTACTCTCTTGGAAAAGAAGCTGTGGAAAAGCAGTTATTAAGATAAAGCTATGGCAAGTCAGCTTTGAGGGGAATGCAGTAACACCCAATATAAAAAGCACCCTCCACAAATTCAGTGTGAATTTCTGCAGTGTAACAACAGGTGAAAAGTTTGGATGCCTTGTATACTTGTTAAATACATGCAACTTTCCCTTGATTTCAGTAGGGATGCTTTTTGAATTAGATCTTGAAAAATTATTAAGTGAAATGCTGGAGATTCTGCTGGGGTTTACAGCTCTTAGACTGATGTGAGACCAGAATGCATCTGTCCAACAAATTTCACCACTATTCAAGTGTTGAGTTGCATTTCTTAGTCATTTAAATGCATAAAATTTGGACATAAATACTTTTCCAGGAAAAATACATCTTTAAATGCATATTTTGTGATAAAATACATTCTTAAATGTGCATCTTTAAAAGAGCACTTTGACATGATTGATAAATGAAGCCCTGCAGATTAATCTGCAATTGGAATGAAATTTAACTGTTAGTAAAACAATTGGATTCATAATAGAAAAAGGATATATATCCATCCTCCATCAGATTTTAATGAAACCTACCGTAGATGTAAATAACTGATGGGGGCATATAAGCCTTATTTTGAATGTCTGAGGCCCTGTGCACACTGACAGTTTGGGCCAGCTTGGGGGTGGTGTCGGGGTGTAGCATCTACATGATGCATGCCCCTGGGTGGGTTGACGCTTCGCACCGCACAGCACATGGCATCTCAACACTCCTCTGGCACTGTGTCCACACAACATAGCTCCAAAGGAGTGCCATAAAGCCATGGTTCTGTAGCTATCACATCCTTTCCAGGGTGCAAAAAGAAGCTGTTTTTTGTGGCTCTTTTCATGCACTGGAAATGTCACATTAGGGCCACAGTGTGCGGTTGCTGTGGCCCCGATCTGGCTGTAAAGGAGGCGGCTGGAGGCCACCCCTTCAGGGCTGTGTGTATAGCCCCTGAGTTTAGTGTTTAGAATCACTCTTTCCATCTTTTCATACATAAATTTAAGATTATACTTGCCAACTTTTAAAATGGTAAAAATCAAACTAAGAGCACTAATCCTTCAATCAGAGCTATCTTTATTTCGGGTGGGGGAATTT
This sequence comes from Sceloporus undulatus, assembly GCF_019175285.1. NCBI lineage: Eukaryota > Metazoa > Chordata > Lepidosauria > Squamata > Phrynosomatidae > Sceloporus > Sceloporus undulatus. The sequence continues at coordinate 51,458,084 of NC_056524.1, read as the reverse complement.
CTGTTAGTCATTTTGGCATAAACCTAGTCACCTGAAGAAGCTGCATATACAACACTACAAAGTCTTCCACTCCCACATTCTGGTTTACTTTTGCCACTATAACACAGTATGTATCCTAACCTAGAGGTTTGTGAATGCATTTCTGTGAAATGTATGTTCATAATGTTGTTGTTCTGAAAGCTGGAAACAGGATATTGCAGTATTTTCTTCATATGCAACATTCAACACATGAAAGAAAAGATATGACTTCAGTATATACAAAGCACAGAGTCAGTTCAAGAAGAATCTTGTGTTTCTTGTCTCACTCATTTCCAAGTAGTGGCAATGAGTGCAATGTCCTAAGCAGATATATAATTGCCCATAGGAACTGGAGTTAATTGGTTTGGTCTTGTCAACAAGCCCTGGTGGCGCAGTGGTTAAATGCCTGTACTGCAGCCATTCACTCAAAACCACAAGGTTGCGAGTTCAAGACCAGCAAAAGGGCCCAAGCTCGACTCAGGCTTGCATCCTTCCGAGGTCGCTAAAATGAGTACCCAGACTGTTGGGGGAAAATTAGCTTACTTGCTAATTAGCTTACTTGCTGTTCACCGCTATGATCTTTGGAATAGCGGTATATAAATAAATAAATAAATAAATAAATAAAGATCACAGAAGGTTTCCTCTAGCAATACATTAAGGCTTGGATATTTCTTAATGCAATATGTGGCAAAGACAAGGCCCAACACCTTTGATGGGCCCAAACACTTTATCCACCCAAACTAGATTTCACTATGAAAGGCTAGTATGTGTACATTGAGTTCAAGTGTTAAGCAAGCAAAACTGATGATACTGCACATTATTCCTCATTGCATGACATATCTGTTGAGGCACCAGACTTACCTTCCTACTTTCCTGACTGTGTAAAGTCTGAGTGGACATAAAGTCTTAAAATGGCTGGGTTTTTTGATAATTGAATACATTAATATAGATAAGCTGCCTGATTTGTAATTAAAGACATGAATCAGAAAGGATGGAATGCTGCAAAGATATAGATGGAAGTGGGGTGTAGAGTTAGAAATTTATGCTGTGGGGATCATTCAGCACTATGGGTAACCCACAAGATTGGCACAGAAGCCATGAAGCAAAGCAAAAAAATCATACACACACACACGTGTGTGTGTGTGTGTGTGTGTATTGGATTGTCTGGTCCATTTAATATCCCATTGAGATAGTTTTACAAATTGCAATAAAATTTTATGACAGCTAGCATGATATAGTCGATTGACTGTTGGGCTAGGACCCTGGGAGACCAGGGTTTGAATCCCTAACTCAGTCATGGAAACCCAATGGGTGACCTAGGGCAAGTCACATTCTCTCAGAGAAAGGCAAAGGCAAACTCCCTCTGGACAAATCTTGCCAAGAGAACCCATGATTGTTTTGCCTTAGGGTCACTATAAATTGGAAATGACTTGAGGTTAAGCAACAACAGTAAACAAAATAATACTATTACTTTATGCTTATAAAACATTTTCAGCCAGAAGTAAAAACGTTCACAATCTCTTTACTTGTTTTTCAGCTTCTAATTTTAAGCAAAGAAGATTTTCTTTGCAGGTTCTCAAAATTATTACTTTGAATTAGATATGTTGAATTAGATAATTAAGAAACTCTTAAGGGGCAACCTCATATCATAATTATAATAATAAAATCATAGAGATGGAAGCGAGTCCAGGGCCATTTAGTCCAACTTCTTGCCAGTTCAGGAATCCATCACGATAGAATACCTGAGATGTGGGATCTCTGCAGTTTAAAAACCTTCAGCAAGAGTGAGTCTCTTGTTTTTCATTCTATTCCATTGTCCAAGGGCTCTCATTGTCAGGAAGTACTTCCTAATGTTTAGTCAGAATCTCCTTTCTTATAACTGAAATCTATTCACCTTTCTGAAGCAGAAGAAAACAATCTCTCTCAGTTTTCTGCTTACATGCAGTACATTTAGAGCTCTAATCCAAGCCATACTTTAGCAATAGTAAAGCTGCTTCACAGAGGAAATCTTCTAGCCATTACTTCAAAAAAAGGAGGAGGAGGAAGGAGGAGGAGGTGGTGGTTAGGGCTTTGTCAGTGTATTTCTGTAAAATGAAATGTCATGAAAGCTGGAAGAAGGATCTTGCAGTATTTTCTTCATATGCAACATTCAACACATGAAAGGAAAGACATGACTTCAGTATATACAAAGCACAGAGTCAGCTCCAGAAGAATCTTGTTTTTTCTTGTCTCACTCATTCCCAAGTAGTGGCAATGAGTGAAAAAGGAAATATGGGAAGAATTTTTCAGGCACTCTTCAATAAGGCAGTGAAGCAAATAATGCTGCCTCAATTATTTGAATCTTGTGGGAACAAAAGCAATAAGCCTTAGGGAAATTTCTGTTCTTTTGTTTCTCTTCTTCTATAAAGGAATCCATACTGATGGCTCACTTTGGGAGCAATGAAGCTGAGTTTCTGTTATGTCTTGTAAAATGCTATGTAATTGCAGTTTTAAAACTAAACAGTTCATTAATAGAAAAAGATTAAAGTTTGAAACTACTCAATCTGTTTTTATTTCTTTATTCTACCTATGATATCTTTGGTGCTGGGTCAGTTACAGACTAATTAACAAGAAAATGTCAGAGCAGACAACTAATCCACCACCTTTTATATATAATCAGTTTATTCCTAAAATAATAGCATCGAATGATACAATGATATTTTTTCATTTTCCCTGATGGAGACTCAGGAACAAAACAGATATGTACAGAAGAGATTTTTTTCCATTTTATCTGTTTCCAAAGTAAAGTGTCTATTATCCCCTCAAAAAAGCTAATTTCCATCATACATACACGTAATGCATGAACCAGCAGTCATGAAGCTTCCATTTTCCACTGATACTTGGCCAGTCACATGGTATGTCGAGTTCATTACAAGCAACATGACTGTTACTTGAAAAGTGGCAACATCTTTGCTAAACATGGCTCCTAGCATTCAGAATAAGGACACATACCAGGTGATGTTCTGAAATTTACACTGTAGTTGGCATGACATCTATTATCCAGAAGGATGAAAGTTTAAGAGTTATGAAAGGACTCAATTTTGTCCTCTTGCAATTCTTTCCCATGCAGACAGCTGTACAGATTAGAGGATACAACTCATACCTTTGCATTTGTAATTGGTACTTACTACTGAAGTTTTGAATTTATGTAAATATTAATTTATTGCATGACGTAACTAAAAAAAAATACATGCAGTAAGCAAAAAGTCCAAAGCATTCTCCCTGCTGGGCAATATTACATGAATCTGCGTATTTTCCAATAATATTTCAGTGTTGGGGGGGGGGATGTGATTTTTGTGCAGAAAGCTGTGGTTGAGATCATGGAACAGCATATAGTTCCATCAGGAAGAACTGTATTTTGTCTGCAGCCAATCCTACCAACCTCCTCCCACCCAGTCATTTACATGATGGTAGAGAGCAGGAGGTGGGTGGAATTAGGACACATCCAGATATATTCCTTTAGCTGGAGACATAGTATGCCTGGGTCTTCTGGCAGACATTACTGGTGTACATCCAGCTATAGGAACATAGATGGATGTTTTCTGCCACCTTTCCCCACTCTCCATAGGGCAATAAATGGCCATGCTTCAGGTAAATGGCAGGTTAAGGGGAGTTTCGTTGCATCAGGTTGATAGAAAATTCTGACCTCTGTAATGACAAAAAAGAGAGAGACTGAGTGTAAGTTGGACATAACGCCTGTATAACTTGTTAAAAATTTGTCATCCTGTTCATTTAATGACTTTTGTGGAAATGAATTATTATTTATTTTATTTTATTTTTTAAAATAATCATAAATCTGTAGGGGTTGACCATTTTCTCAGTGAGGTACATCAGTGTGTTGCGACAGCTTTTTCACTGAAAAAGAGCAAGTTTTCAATAATATTTACATCTCTTATTCTGATGGAGAGGGAAAAAAACAGAAAATGTTAATTCCCACTATGAACAATGCAATAGGAGCTCAGTGACTGCCTATAGAACAGTAAGTTTCAGAATGCACCACAAGAAGAGTATTAAGTACAGGAGTAGCAGTGTGGAAATAATAAAGATAGATGTCCTCTTTTCTTATCAGAACTATGCACCTTTTAGTAGTATAGGTAGGAGACCCTGAATTTGTTTTGGTTGCTAATTAGTCTTGTCAAAATAAATATAAGTAATGCATTTTCTGTCCCCCTTCCATACATTCTCATAAATACAAACCTAAGATGAAATTTACATTGGTTCATTTCTGTTTTCAAATGCATTATATTCAGGGATTAAATATCTCTCGTTGAAAAATACAAAGTGACTCAACTGAAACTTCAATAGTTAAGCTGCATTCCTATGCTCAGTTACCTCAACTGAATTCAATAGAGATTACTTTTGAGTAGATATGTATAATATTATTGGATGGTGATTTTTCCCCCTGTGCTTATGAAACAATATACCGTATATATTCATGTATAAGTCTAGAAATTTATGTCAAAAAATTGACCCCAAAAAACTAAGTCGACATCCACAGGTCAATGTAAGTGCTGTATCTTACCTCTTATTTAAAAGAAGCAATCATTCTCTGGTGAAAGGCAAGAATTTAATCTGTCCTGGAAGCACAGACCCCCTCTATTCTCTCGTCCACCCAACCTTAAGAGTGAGCACAAAGATTTATGTCTTCTGGAATGTTGGAAGTTCTTTGACATTGTTTTGCTTTGCTTCATTCTTTAGGTTCTTTGTTACATGCCCTTAGGTTTTACCCTTGACTTATCCCAGGGCCATATCAAAATCCATAATTTTGGCACTCAAATCTGCCCTTGACTTATACATGTGGTCGACTTATAGTCAAGTATATACGGGTACATATATCAAAACCCATCGATATGTGGTCAAGATATGTTATCCATGACAATATACTGTATGTGCTCAGATCCAGTCTAGTGAAATAGGAATATATAGTCCTATCTCCATTCTCTTTTAAGTATTCTTACTTGTACCATGACATCATCCACTTATTCTGGAATACTTGTTATATAGAAATGTACTTTATCCTAGCTAAGGAGTCTTGCAGAATTTTATTTCTAAAATGTCATAATAAATGTAGAAAGAGATTGTACACATACAGGTCAGAATCCTGTTGGTGAGATATACTAATATAATATTTTATTATGCTAGTGCATGTAATTTTAGATTTGTTGTACAACAATTTGTGTAAATTATATTTTCATCACTAGAATGGGCCTCCTCCTATGGCCAATTAATGACTAGGAAATGGGAGGCATATAGACACCATTCAAAATTATTCTGAAGCCAAAAGAAAGATAATATCTATAGTTTTTTATGGGTTTTCGTGCTATATGGCCATGTTCTAGCAGAGTTTCTTCCTGACATTTTGCCAGCATCTGTGGCTGGCATCTTCAGAGAATCTGAAGATGCCAGCCACAGATGCTGGCGAAACATCAGGAAGAAACTCTGCTAGAACATGGCCACATAGCCCGAAAAACCCACAAAAAACTATGGATGCCGGCCATGAAAGCCTTCGACTTTACAAAGATAATATCATCCAGATCTCCAGCAAGTACATATGAATATGCATTAGAATGGCATTTTCTGTTTTCTCCTAATTGTGGATCCAGGGTCATAGGCTGCCCTTTCCATACATTCTATCTGCAAATGGGCCATGAAGAAACAACCAGGGAGAAGGTTGGTTGTATTGTCAGGTGGAGGTGTTTGCTGCCTCAAAGGAAGGGATGACACACCCTGTCTTGAAGAGAATCTGCTTGAACCCAGTGGCATGTGAGAACTATCTCTTGATTGCAAGTATCCCATTTTGGGGCAACATGCTTGAGCTTGCATTAGTTGGGCAGCTTCAGACATTCCTGGAGAAAACAGATGATTGGAAACCATTTCAATCTGTCTTCAGGCCAAGATATGGCACTGAAATAGCCTTAGCTGCTCTAATTGATGTACTACTCTGGGGGAAGGACAGGGGAACTGCTGCCTTATTGATATTCCTGGAGCTCCCACTGGCTTTTGATACCATTGACCATGGTATCTTACTGGACTGGCTCTGTTGTATAGGAGTATGGAGCACTGTTCTGTAGTGGTTAAGTAACTATCTAGAGGGCCGGTTGCAGAGTAGCATTGGATGACTCCTGTTCAGCCCATGTCTATGCCACAGGGATCTTATCCCCCATGCTGTTTAATATTTTTCTGAAGCTAATGGCTGAGATCATAAAGGGGTTTGGAGTAGCAATAGCAATAGCATTTACATTTCTATACTGTGTCATACTTAACTAAGCAGTCTCCAAGCAGTTTACAATGTGTAAGCCAATTGCCCCCAACAAGCTGGGTATGTATTTTAGTGACCTACAAAAGGATGGAAGGCTGAGTCAACCCTAGGTATGCTGATGGCACCCAGGTATGTTGATGACACTAAATGGGTATGCTGATGACACCCAGCTTTATTTCTCCTTGTCACCAGAGTCAGCTGGGCTTGACAGTGTATATAGTTTTTAAAGCTTTAGAATCATAGAGTTGGAAGAGACCACAAGGGACACTCAGTCCAATACACTGTCATTCAGGAATGCACAATCAGAGCACTCTTGACAGATGGCTATCCAGCCTCTGTTTAAATACCTCCAAAGAAAGAGACTACAACATACTCTGACGTAGTGGGTTCCACGGTTGAACAGCTCTTACCTTCAGGAAGTTCTTCTTAATGTTTGGTGGAATTAGTTTTTCTATAGTTTGAACCCATTGCTCCATGTCCTAGTCTCTGGAGTAGCAGAAAACAAACTTGTTCCAGCCTCAATATGACCTACCTTCAAATATTTAAACAGGGCTGTCATAACCCCTCGTAACCTTCTCTTCTCCAGGAAAAACATATCCACTTCTCTAAGCCGCTCCTCATAGGGCATCGTTTCCAGACCTTCCACCATTTTGGTTGCCCTTCTCTAGAAACACTGCAGCCTTTCTGTCTAAGTGTAATACCTTGTAAGCCGCCTCAATTGCATTTTGTAGCTAGGTGGGATACAAATACATTTTATTTTTATTATTATTTACATTTCTCCTGCTTGAAGTTCAGTTTGTTACTTTTGGCCTAGCTCTCTAAACTGTTAAGCTAATTTTGAATTCTGATCCTGTCCTCTGGAGTGCTAGCTACTCTTCCTAAATTGGTGTCATCTGAAAATTTCACTTGTACCCTATTCCATCATCCAAATCATTGATGTTGAATAGCACTGAGCCCAGGACATAACCCTGTGGCATTCCGTTAATTGTTTCACTCCAGGATGAAGAGAAGCCATAGGTGCGCACCCTTTTGGTTCGCTCAGTCAGCCAATTACAAATCCACCTAAACAGCATTATCTAGCCAACATTTTATTAACTTGTTTGCAAGAATATCATGTGGAATCTTGTCAAAGACCTTACTGAAATCTAGAGATGCTACATCCACTGCATTCACTTCATCTACAAATCTAGTTATATATATATATATATATATATATATATATATATATATATATATGAGAGAGAGAGAGAGAGATAAGATTAATATGGCATGACTTGTTTTTGAGAAATCCATGATGACTTTTAGTGATTATGGCATTCCTTTCCAATTGTTCTCAGACTGTTTCATGATATCTCTAGACTCTGTTAATATTGATGTCAGGCTGACTAGGCAGTGATTGTTTGAGTCCTTACCTCCACCCCACTTTTGAAGATGGAGACAACATTTGCCCTTCTCCAGTCAAAGATCATTGCCAGTGGTTCAGAGCTTTGTTTTCCCAGTTCTTTTAATACCCTTTCTTGAATTTGTCCCTTCTCTCTTGCCACTCCTCACTCTTGGAATCTTCTGATGATGGGGAGCTATTGAAATCAGTAGGACATGTTAGTATCAGTTCCATTGTCATGTATCATTGCCATACACAGACGGTAGACAAAGTAAAAAATGTTTGATACACCTTCCATATAAGAGTTGCTTTAGGGTCACTTTTTCCTACTTCTTTCACGGCAGTCCCCCACCCCCCATTATTCCTTACAAAATGCAAAACATGCAGGCATAGAATACATCATTCTTAAAATGAGGCCTGGATATATTTATTTATTTATTTATTTATTCCCAGGATGTATCCCACCTTTCCTCCACAATGGGATTCAACACACGTTACAATATGCTATTGAATCTCTTACCTTCCTTCCTGAGGTATCTCCAGCTATTTCCTTCACATTTGGGGCTATTAACCTATACTTTTCAAAACAAAAGGGGTACCTGGCTTGCAAAGTCTCTCACTATTAAGGAACTTTGAGCAATCAGCTCCTACATGCTCTCTTGTGTCCAAATCTCAAAACTCTAAACATTCCTTTTTATATACAATGGAAAGCCATATATATGACATAGATGGAGATCATGTACTGGGCGATATAACTCTAGGAAACCTATAACATACACCCCCGTACTCTCAGACAGGACTCCCCTGCCCCCCCCCAATCACCCTGGCCCATGGCCACTTGGTAGTCAATGAAGAGCAGGAGGCACTGGAGAAGCAAACAGACACACAAAGATTACATTATACTTCAGGACATACAAAGGAACCCAGGAGATTTTTTTCATTATGTGTCTGGCTATGTGCTGGCCAAATGGCTGTAATAAAGTTATTATTATTATGTGTCTGGTTATAGGGATGTAGTCAGATGCCTCCCTGATGCCTCTTGCACTCCGCTGGCCACTAAATGGCTATGGAGGGGCAGGGCTGGTGGATGAAGATGAGTCCTTTGAATGGTTTGATCATTATGTGTAAAATGTAGTGAATACCTCCATCTGCAATAACTATTCACTACACAGCTGGAATTTTCAGTTTGTATGTCATTAACAGGATATCATTCATAGTCAATTTTTAAAAAGTTTTTTTAAAGTTTTTTTTTTTTAAAAATTGTATGACAGTCTGGATTCAATGCATTGTTTGTTTGTTTTTAGTGAAAGTAAATGTTATGCAGAAAGTACAATTACATGTTGACCTCCAAAAGATGCTAATAGCACCTTTTATTCTGTGTAGAGGTGTGTGACCCAGACAATGAAAATGGCAAAAGGGATCCCTGTGAACCCATGTTCTCATCAAATTTGTAATGCCTGTGGCCAGTTTTGATGGAATAATAAAAAGCCAGAAGATGAGACATTTCTTCTAAAACAAATAGCTTGAACTCGAAATATCTGTATATCTGTATTAGTTAATTTACTGAGAGTACTGTTTACCCACAGTTATTCTCACATGCAGTGGACTGAGTGCATCTAATCTAACTAATCTAACTAATTTGTCTAGTTATTTACCTAGGATCTGAACAAGGAAGATTTTTTAACTTTGAAGAAATGATATTTCAAAAATGCTTCCTTCCTGTCACTCCTGAGTTACAGTTTTTATTGTTTTTAATACAAATGATTAACGTAACAATGTATATATATTAGGATGTATAATTTACTATAGTTTTTAAAAAATATTAATTGTCAAAATATGTATTTTATGATAGTGACCTTTAGAGTACCTCATTTATATTACTTGTGTAATACAATTATTCAACCTATTCTGGAGGTAATATTAATGTTTCTGATTATAGCTTTCTTTGAATTATTACATAAGCAGTACTCTAAATTTCTTTTTCACTGAAGATAAATTTATTACAGAATGTATTTCTGTGGCAGCTGAAATTAAGTAATCTTACTGTGTTACAGAATACATTTCTTACAAAGCAAGACCAAGACTGGAGGAATGATGAGCAACCTATGGCTTTTCAGATGTTATTGGACTGCATTTCTATCCACCGCTCTGCATTGACTATGCTAACTAGGTTTGATGGGAATTGCATGCCAACAATACCTAGAAGCTACATCTTTTCTGTATAGGAAATGTTGTGGAAGAAGTTTACTCCTATAATTAAAAAATGTGTTGTTAAAAAGTGGAGCTTTGCTTGAATCGTGTGGGGAATATTTGTTCTCCAACCCCTTAAAAAACAGTTAAGTTTCATTCTGTACTTAAAAATGGCTGACATCTAAATGTAAAATAGACCAGTAGATGGTTTAGAAGATGCTAAACACATAGAAACTATAGTAACATGATCATTGTTTTATGATTAACACTAAATGATTTTAATTGTTTTATCTCTTTTTATAAAGGAAAAGCAGCAGCTGGAAGACTCTGGAGTGCATTCAGAGCATAGTTCAATCAATGTTATTTTTAAACAATTCAGTATCATATCTGACAATTTTTTCTTCCTTTTTTGATCCACTTTGCAGAAAACATATCCATTCACATCCCACTTTGCCGTGCTGAATAAAGACAGTGCAAACTGCTGTGCTAAGTCCAATTATAGAGTCACTTTCAACCTTGCTGAGGTTAGATTGTAGAGACAGAGAGACATTCAGGCATTAAACAAGAGACCTGGTGCTATCTAATTCATAATTGTTTCCTGTTAAACTTCCCAACTAATTAACCTTCCTAATGAAGAAAAAATATACATTAATAGATAGTACATAATTCTATTAAATAATCTTTCCATTACAAGAGTCTAAGTAATTCAAGAAATTCTCACACTTCTTATTGAAAGCTTTTTTTAATACCCAGAACTTCTTCGTTTCTTATAAATCAGCTCTGTGATCTCTTTTGCATACACAGAGATATGTCACCGAAATGACAGCACATACTTGATATTGGAAATCTCCAGTCAGGTTTAGAGCAGCAATATCAGTTTCCATATGCCAAACTTCAAATGTCAGTGTTATTTCAGAGTTAGACTTCTATCTCTCTCCTCCTCCTCTCTTATTCTCTCTCTCTGTCACTCATATTTGTGATTGTTAATATTGGTCCTGGTCATTGTTGAGCAGCTGAGACAAAGTTGAAAGCCATGTAAACATAATATAAGGATAATTCATGGATTTGGGGTAATCTTTTACAGCAGTTAAGGACAGCTGAATGAGTATTACCTTTGCTTTTTTTCAAAATGGTGTTTGTGAATTTCCCAATTTTTCCACTTACTAGTAAAGATACAGAGTGTTTTATACAATAAAACCAAGATTAAAAAAACTCACATCATCAGATGGCAATTAAATACAGGCTATAACAAATAGCTTTGTAGTTAAATTGCCAAATATTTGGTGACTGAATATCATTTCTGGACCCCCATGGGATAAAGAGGCAAGATACTGGTGACTGAGTATAAATTCAGGACACAGTATTTGTACTTCCTTATCTTGTAGTAGAGTCTTTCCTAGTTCAGACTATGGCAGAGGCTGAAAGTCCAGCTTGACCTTCACTTCGATCTCCTTCTCCCTATGATAATTGAAGTACATGAGCCATGTTACAGTCTGCTTCATAACAGTCTGCCAGCATCTGGCCTTACTTTGTGAGAAGACTGGCCCCACTTGCTATCACCCTCAGACCCTGGGCTTTAAAAGGAAATATGTGCAGAGCGGAAGCTGATTCCCTTCTTAATATCCAAGCCCCATACAACCCTAGAAGCTAGCCTAGATGTCAGTCTTCCATAAAAGATGTCCAGCTGTTGGAGGCATGGCAGACAAGCAGCACTTTAAAAAGTTGTCTCTTCCAGAAAACACCAGGGACTAGCAGAGAGTCTCTGGAGGCACAGAAGCCCAGATGTTTGTTTGTTTGTTTGCTCTCCCACTTATGGTCCTAGATTATAATATTTTAAGAATCTGTATTGTTTATATTGTTTTTAGGATTGAGATGGGTTTGAGAATGGGGATTATTTTCTATTTTACGTGTTTTGTTTGTTTATTGCTATATAATTTGCTTTGTTAATTTTTTTTGCTGCTGTGAGTTGCTATGTATTTTTGCTATTTATTGCTATTGTGAATTGCTTTGTTATTTTATTGTTATTGTTTATTTGCTATGTACTTTCTTCGTTGTTGTAACCTACCCTGATTCTTTGTGATCGGGCAGGCTATAAATAAATCCATATTATTATTATTATTATTATTATTATTAAGGTCATTTTGAATTTTGATCCTCTCCTCTGGACTATTAGCTACAGCTCTACTGTCAGGAAGTTCCTAATAATGTTTAGGTAGAATCCTTCTAGTAACCAGTGCAGGGTATGCAAAACGGGTTTAGCCACCTTTTTCTAACTTTGCCAATCAGGTGATATTTGGCCAAAAATTCCTCACCAGCCCCAGTAGCAACCAGCTGAAGCTTGCATTGAAACTAGGGTGAGAGGGAGGGAGGGTGAGGTTACCCAAGAAGAAGAAGCCAGTGCTTTGGGGGCACCTATAGTTAGAGTACAAAAAGTGAATAACTTCTCAAATATTTTCATCTTAGTGAAAGTTTGGGCCTTACATATGAGCACAGATTATGTCATGGCCAGCCAAGATCAGCTCTCGGAGGATGAGGAGGAGGATGAGCCTCCTCCAGAGCAAGGGCTGATTGAGGCAACGCCAGGTGTTAGTTCTGCTCTGCCAGGCCCCAGCTGTGCTTCCCCAACCCCAGAGCAGGAGGTCCAACCAGGTCCTAGTGCTGAGGAAAGGCCTTCTATGGTGCCACAGCCTAGTGGTGATTCAGGAGATGAGGCATGCCTGCAAGTACCTTCTTATCAAGAGAGAAGGGCCGAGAGTGCTTGCAGGCGCAGATCCAGGAGGATTGCAGAAAGACAGTTAGCAAACCAGCCTCAGGTGGCTCGAGGGAGAGCTTCCCTGATTTAAGTGGAAGAGAGGCTTGAGTTTGTTGCTAGAGTTTATTGCATGAGCCCTTGGTGTGATTGCTGTCGCTCTAGCTCCAGACATCTTGTTACCTTGCTTCCTTGCTACCTTGACCTCGGACCGGACCTTTGTTATCTCTTGGCTATTGTGACCTCGGACTGTTTTAACCACGCTGCTTTCTGGCTTCCTGACTTCAGCTCGTCTTTCGGCACGCTTGACTTTCTGCAACCCCGACACCGGCTTGTTTCCTCGGCTTGCTCTTTGACTGCTTCTCCACAAGGTTTGTTTTGCCTACACGTGTTGGTTGCAGGCATTGGTTATCAGCATAAGTCAGAGATTGCTGGCAGCAATCCCGGACAGATTAGATCTGTTCTATGATCTCCTGATTGAGTTCAGAGCTTGATTTAGCAATTCTGACTCAACTTCAGTTTGGTGCAGATCAATTTGGATATCTGTTTGGATTGTGATTTGGAATTCCAGATTGTTGGCCTTCCCATTAATATGCACTGGGAAAACAAAATAGCTTATTTTTTTCTTCATATTTGCAAAAAAATTGGAGATCTGATAGAGGATTAAATCTGTAAATTGTAGACAGATCGGTTCAGGGAGTTTTCTACTAGGCAGCTTTAAATTGGGGGTTATGACTAAACAAAGTGAAGCTTTTAAAAGCATGTACATTCAGCTGAGTGCTCATTCTTGCCAATCCATGCTGCTTTTATCATTACAATTTCCCCTTAATACAGAGAGCATATTGCTAAGTGCTTAGAACAACTCCAGTCTTTCCACTTGAATAACTGAGTGAAAGAAGAGTGAGTTATAAAAAAAAAGTGTTTAGAGGGGATAAAGTACTGCATTACATTGAACTGCAGTGCACTGCACTGCAATAAAGGACAGTGGACATTGGGCAGGCAGAAGTGGTTAGCAATTTGGGGCAGACAGCAGGTAAGCTATGAGGCAAAGATGACATGCAGGCAGATAAATCAAAACATCTTTTTATTGGGTAGCATGTTATAGCTTCAAAGAACCTCTCAAAATTTCAGAGTTAAAGTATTTCATAAAAAGGTAGCTTGGTGGACACTGAGTGTACACTGGGCATGCAACAGTACTTGGCAATCAGATTAAGAAATTGAGCTGAATGGAGCAAAAGATAGCTAAGCAAGTTTAACTAATACAACCATTGAGGATGCCACAATTCCCCTTTTAGTTTTGGATGTGCCTAAGTGCATCTCCAAAGTTCAGAGTTGAAGTGGTATTCTCAAAAGCATTGTGGTTTCTTCCAACTCTATGATTCTATGATTATAATATAAGCAGCCTGATCTAACACCTTAAGCAATGGAACTAAGGAGACTTTCACATGATGGTCAATCAGTAATAATCACGGCAATGGAAATCAAAAGCAACACTAGTGCTATAGTGCTTGATGGTTTCACACAGTCACTCAGTCGCACAATTAAAAATAAGAGTGCAATGGCATTTCACATATATCCATAAATGAATTGGTAGTATATTGTAATTGATCATTTTGTGCATGTGCCTGCAAATCCTGTTCCTGGCCACACATAATATTGACCCCTGTTGTATAGTTTCCCAAAATAGATATTTATTTAGTATTTAGATGTGGGGACAGAGCTGGTATCTAGGTTTGTGGTAGCATCTTGTCCTTTTATTACCATCCATCCTGTGTCCTTTTGTGAATAACTTCTTAAGATTTGGGGGCTGTCAGTTGATCAGTAAAGGCCTACCTCCCAGAATTTGTGAGAGGGGTCATTGGTTTCAGCTGAATACTGTAGACCACACTAATAGATCATGAATGTGCTATAACCTATTCTGGTGAATAATACAGTCCTTCCACAAGCTCTGGTAGACTGGTATGGGCTTCTGAGATGGACTTTGGAAAACATAAAAGGAAAAATGTTATTAAAATGTATAGGATAATTGTGAGCTCCCTTCTAAATTATTGTGTTCAGACTTGCTTTATTGATTTCCCTTTTTGATATTGCCTAAGGTTTTGCATGACAGCCTGGATGAAAAGAAAATAATGGATTTGAATACTAGGGTCTTTTTGCAATATTGAACTTTTTTGTTTTAAAATACAGAAAGCCCTGAGCATAATAATAATGTAAAATATATTCTTATCATCATCAGTAGAATATTGAATTCAATAAATAAGAATGTTTAAATTGCACTTCTTTCAATAAAAGTAGAGTCAGAGGAGGCCTCCTTTAGCAATATACATCAACTTTCACTTGTTAGATGTTAAATAATTACTTCTTAGAAGTGTAAAATATTTCCACAGAATGAATCAGACATTTTAAAACAAACCATTGGATTTGGGCCTCTATAATACCCAATGCCAAAATGTCAAATGTTACACAGAAATATTGAAACTAATATAGAGGGTAAAAAGATGTGAAGGAATATAATTTCACCTTTGAGGTAAACTGGGAAATAGAAATTTCTAGCATAATTTTTTTTCCTAGCTAATGCTAAAATTTTCATTTTTTCCCCATTTTGTCCCAAAGGATGGCTTTATATCTTTTAATGATAAAATAGACTAATATGAGCACAGTGTTGACTAATTAAAAGTTCAATGCTAAGCATGCATCTGACCAACTAAGAACTCTCTCATGTTCTCTTTCTCTCAGTCTCTTTCTTCCCATCACCACACAGCATGCCTGAGACTTTGGTACAGTGGTTAAATGCCAGTACTGAAGCCACAGTGTTGTGAGTTCGATCCCACAAGGCTCCAGTCCACTCAGCCTTCTATCCTTTTTTAGGTCAGTTAAATGAGTATCCAGCTTGTTGGGGGCAATTGGCTTACACATTGCAAACCACTTAGAGAGTGCTTAGTTCACTGTGAGACTGTAAAGAAATATAAATGCTATTGCTATTGCTAGTATTATATCATGCTTTTTATGGTGTACCTACCAAAATTGTAAAAAGATTGATAGTTTTAATTAAGTAGAGGGTTTCATATCCACATGGCACTTCTATTACCATCCAGCATGGTGAAAAAGATCCATGTGAGTTGGTTCATTTAATTCTAAATGAGTGGTTGGTCTTGGGCTGGAATATAGACGGCCACTGAGATATGAAACTCACTAGTTGAATTTAGATCATCCATTCTTTTTCAGAGTTTGTGAAGATAGATGGAGGTAGAAACCATGTATGCCTCTTAGGCTCATTCAAAAACAAACACAAAGCAATTTTCTTCCCATTTCCTGTGAACAACAAAAAACAACAACATGCTATTGTGGTATGTTGAGCTGTGTGTGTCATTTGTCATATTTTATATGTGTGTGTGTGTGTGTGTGTGTGTGCACTTAAGTTTGATTGCCATGTCCTTGATCAGCCCTCTGATATTGTAACATGTTTACTGCTTTCCAATAAGGTTATACAGGCAAGATCTCCCTTCCTCTTATACTAGTTTGCTGCTTGTTTGTTACATTGCATGGCTGACAGCATGTTACTGTATAAAGAAAAGTCATGGTGAGGCTGATTGTCAGTATATCTTAGCTATAGTTTGCAAGTGACATTTAGCATACGATATGGATGTTGCTGTTGTTGCATGCCTTTAAGACATTTCCAGCTTATGGGGCCCCTAACAGGTACCTATCACAGGATTTTTTGGTAGAATTTGTTCAGAGGGAATTTCTCTTTGCATTCTTCTGAATCTGAGTGTGACTTGCCAAGTGTGTGATCTCCAGAGTCATAAACTAATGCTCAAATCACTACACAAGATTGCCTCTCACACAATGAGGTGCTACACATAAAACATAGTCATTTTGCACAAATTAGCGTACTAGAAAATTAACCAATTTATGGCAAAAGCTGAGTTTGCGATGAGCGGGATCCTGAGAGTTGGAACTGAAAAAAGTAACTTTCAGAATACATAAGTAAATACATTTCTGATTAGAGTAAAGAACACAAAGCTAAAGAGACGATTAGTCTAACTTTGTATGCTGTATCAGTACGCCACTTCCTATGCTCTTATTCCAGTTAATATTGACCTTTTACAGGACTAAAGTGAAACAGGTTATTGGGTCAACAATGTGACTCCTTCTGAAATGTGGGCTAGATTTTGCTTTATCATACCATTAAGGCCAAAACAGTGCTGGAGCAGATAAATTTTGTACTGTGAAAATGACAGAATCAGACATCATTTAAAATGTAAATTTACAGTTGCAGTAACTGTTATATATATAGAGAGAGAGAGTTAAAGAGTTAAAATACACCAAATTTAATAATGCAGTCTACAAACACACGTAGCTCTGTTTGACTAATAAATCAATGATTTTTTATTTGTTAAAATTTGTAATGCAAGGTTATGAACTAAAAATAAATGAAATGTTCAGTGACTACTGAAATACTGATTTTTTCTTTTCAAACAAGTTTATCCAGTAATCATTAGAACCCATATAATAATATATGAGATTGTAAAAGCTTACTTAAATCTGGCCCAAAAGAGCCTACTAATCCCATAGTGAATCTCTTTCCCAAGTGAGAATAATTTTTCAAGGGTAACTTGAATAATAAAATCACTAAGGATTCTGATTGATATATGAGAAAAGAGTTTATCGGTATCCATCTCTATTGAATACACAGTGGAATGTGTGTGTGTACGCATATGTGCACATGTGTGTGTGTGTTTAACACATATCAATTAATTATCTTTGCTTGAAACTGCACCCAGGCAAATACAAGTCTTAGAAGCAGGAATATAAATATGTTTCATTTTAGTCACATTTCCCAGTACCCCACCAACATTAACATGAAATTTGGGTTGTACACTGGGAAGTTCTATTGAGACCTTCCCTCCCCCCAAAATTTGAGAATATTTTCTATACCCTTTTCCTAATGTACACATGTATGTTTATTCATGTACACTAGGGATGGAAAGAATATTCAAAAATACTTAGGAAATGATCAAAAGCCATATTTTTCAAGTGTTGGGAAACCTTATGAGGAAAGTCGGGGCTGATGAGAATCTTTGCTGTTTGGAAGTTAGTCTGTAAAAAACATACATATAGGGTTTTGTGTACAGAAATCAGCACTTTCTGTATAGGAAATATTATTTTTATAGAGAAAATGCTTTTTCCTCTGCAAAGAAAAAATGCCATTTTCTGTGCAGAACAAACAAACAAACAAGCAAAACAACACCACATGTGATTCTCTTTTTCTTAATTTTCTGCCAAAACCAACATAAATGAGTGATAAAACATTAATCCTCAATACATTTTACATTTGTTTGTCTGCAAGTCTGATTAAAAGTATAATTTGGTTGAAAACATAGCACTCTTCTTAAAGTAGAATATGGTCCAAATATATAGAAAGAATGACCTGTACCCATAGTTTTCAATGAAATCACTGCTTTTCTGGTAGTACATTCAAAATGTCCTGGTATTTTTCACATCATGGAGAGGTCTATTATTTATCCTTGCTCCCTGCTTATTTTTACAGTCCTTGAATTCATTTGTTAATGATCATCATATTTTCTCTCTATATTTTTTATCAGCATATGCATACCCATGGCATTCAGGATGGTTTCTGAGAGAGTAAGAACTATACTATGAGGGAGTAAGTTCAATATTTATTTGGAATATACTCATTACCACTATCCTAACTGGCTAGAGCTGCATATATGGTTTGTCCAGGTATATAAGGTATACCTCATACCTTACCTTATACCACAGTTCTTTCTCATGCATCCTGCCTCTGATGAAGCCTAATAATAACTGTCCCTTCCCCAACACTCACTTGGAACACTCTTTTCTTCACCTGGAAGAATCAGCATTGTATTTTTATTTTTATTGTTTTTGAAAATCTAGTTTAAGGAGTTGGGGATGTTTAGCCTAGAGAAGAGAAGGTTAAGGGGTGATATGATAGCCCTGTTTAAATACTTGAAGGGATGTCACATTGAGGAGTGAGCTAGCTTGTTTTCTGCTGGTCCAGAGACTAGGACCCAGAGCATTGGATGCAAGCTACAGGAAAAGAGATTTCACCTCAACATTAGGAGGAACTTCCTGACAGTAAGGGCTGTTCGACAGTGGAACACACTCCCTCGAAGTGTAGTGGAGTCTCCTTCCTTAAAGGTCTTTAAACAGAGGCTGGATGGCCATCTCTCGAGGATGCTTTGATTTAGATTTCCTGCATGGCTGGGGGTTGGACTGGATGGCCCTTGTGGTCTCTTCCAACTCTATGATTCTATGAAACTACATTTCAAGTTCTCTTTCTTTTGTTGTCTCTGACAGTTATATATTAGCAAAACTGAGCTTTTACCTAAATTTACAGGGGAAAATAGTCTTTGTTCATTTTGTTTCATATATGACTTCAAAAATCAGAACCAAAAGCCTTCCAGATATTTCTAGAATCAAGCGTATGAACTGACAACTGTTGTGTGGGTATTTTCTTACCATGACATAGTTTCAAACCATCCGTTGCTCTTTATCTTCCAAGTAAATGTGAAAGTATTCAACAATGTATCTTTGATTTGACTTCTCTGTGTGTGTGTGTTTAGAGGGAGCATGATTCATAAATTAAACATTTCTCACAGTTATACCATAATTGCACCTATTAATATACACACTATTCTCCAATGTATATTTAACTCTACCTTTTTTGAGAAAATTTTGGTTGCCTTTATTGTTCAATACAGGAAGCCCCTGCCTATCCAACAGATTAGAGACTGCAGCACTGTCAGAAACTAGAATTAGTTGAAAAATAGAACCCATGTAGGAAATGTTAGAGATTATGGTGGCTTTCTTAAGACTACCCTTGTGTACATGGTTTGCAAAGTCTCTCAGTCACCTTAGTGCCTTTTATTCCCTCACATCTTGCTTTGTAAGCAGCATGCACATTTGCTGTAAATCCCAAGCAAGCCTCTGTAGGCAAGACAAACTGATGGGGATACATTGTCAGATTAATGGAATTTGTCCTTAATTTTCAAACACTGAAATGGTGTGTCAACAGATAACAGGTTATTGAAAGGCAGGGGCTTTCTGTACTACATGGTAAACAAATGAATTTGCACCAGATCTTCCCGTCTTCCTATTTTTCTAAATGCCAGGTGGAAGTCTTGCATGGCAAGTCACTTGCTTGGGGGTCAGAATTAGGCTCCCAACTGGATGACCCATTCTGACCTTAGAACAAGTGACTCAACATGTTGGCAGCTGCACTGGGTGGCACAGTGGTACATGCATGTGAACAACTATCTGCCTGGAAGCAGGAAATTACACAGTCTAAAAACAGTCCACACTGAATTCACAGCACTGCAAGAGTGGAAGGGAAGTAGTGTCATGAATACAGAGACAGTCAGTGAAGTGGTGAAGCTGCTAAGGCATTACTCCTCCCACAGAATGGGGAATTCAGCCACCAAGAAGCCCACACTGATTGAAGCACCTGAGGGGTATATTAGAATAGCTTCTGCCAAGCACAGCTTGATGGTCACTAGAATCTACAGTACAGGTGGTCAGATAGCCTGCCTGCCATACAGCAAAAAGTGGAAAAGAAAGTTGATGCAAGAGCAGAGGCAACAGAATTGGAAAAAAGGAAAGATTTCCTAAGGTAGGGCTGACTTTGGAGCAAGGCTGCAGGAAACTCCCTCCCCTGCCAAGATCCCCTCTCCAAACCCTGCAATCAGAGAGTGGTTGCAAACAATAATCTTTCTCTTTGGTTGTCAAATATAAAAGAAGTCATGGCCTTCACACCTATGCCTTAAATATACAGGAAAATACATTATCAATCTGCACCAGTGGTGTCCTCCAGCCAATGAGGGTAAGGAGGACAAAACAACTCCTGGTTCAAGACTGGGCGAAAGTCAAATGAATTCAGGTTGTCTTCACTAAATTCATAAAAGATTTTGAATTTTCTTGTCCAATCCCTCCCCCTCCCCCATATTATCTCTTTGTCTTATACCTACCACAATCGCAGCAGTTCTGAATTTGATGGTGAATTTATTCCTGACAAGACTAAACCACTATTATAAATCTTGTTAGAGTAAAACTAGTTCAGGGTATGATGTTTTCTGTGCTCTCTGAAATACAAAACTATCTTATATACTCGACTATAAGTTGAAGTCATGTATAAGTTTTCTAGCAAAAATTATGAATTTTGATATGACCCCTACATAAGTCGAGGGTAAAATTTAGGGTCATGTAACAATGGATGTAAAAGATTAAGCAAAGGAAAACAATGCCAAAGTACTTACAGCGTTACAGGAGGCATAACAGTTTGGGGCTGGAGAGACTGGTAGTTTATGCTGGCCTGTGTGTGCGGTAGGGCTGAGCGTTCACACTCTCCAAGTCCTTCTTTCTCCACTGGGGCTCCATTAAGGCATGCGTCATGATGACGTCCCTTGTGCGCATCGCCCAAACAGAGCTGCGCACACGGGACATCATAACGCTGCACCATGGCACTTATGACACCCCTTCTATGGTGCCAAAAGGAGCCCCTTTTCAGGGCTTCTTTTTGCTCCGTGCACAGGCCGCAGCGTGTGCTTGCTGTGGCCTGCTTCTGGGCCAAGAAGAGGTGTCTGGATGCTACTAATCTGTACAGACCCTAAGTGCTCATATTAAAAGCTCTATTGATGAGACAATAGAGGGAGGTCAGTGCTCTAGACTTATACATGAATATATACAATAGTCTTCTGTAAATTAGTCTTCTGAGAAAGAACACCATTGGTAAATAGCAGTGTCAGAGTAAGAAAGACTATCAGAAGGTTTGTTTTTGTGTTGTTGGGGGTTTTTTGGTACAGTTTTTAATTCTTCATGATTGATTACACTTGATTGGGTTGTCTGCAGTACTCACAATTCTTCATTGTTCAGTGAAAATTCTGTTCAGCCATTGACTACTGACCATTCTTCAGTGAAAGTCCTATTCAATCACTCATACTAAATTTGTGACAGAAAGCTATTTGAAAGAGAATAAGGAAGACACATTGCTCTTGTTTCCAACATACTTACAATCATTGGCCCTGCTCCATTCATTCTCAACCGTCATACTAAATACAGATTTCCCAAAACCAAATGTTGTGAAACTGTGGCTTCCACAATCACACCCAGATTTTGGGGAGCTACAACTTCCATCACCTTTTGGCTAAGATTGCAGTCCAACACCTTCCATTTCTCTCATAGTGCTGTATTTTGTGAACAACTGATCGTAACAGTTCATTTACAAGACTCTAA
This sequence comes from Sceloporus undulatus, assembly GCF_019175285.1. Lineage (NCBI taxonomy): Eukaryota > Metazoa > Chordata > Lepidosauria > Squamata > Phrynosomatidae > Sceloporus > Sceloporus undulatus. The sequence goes on along the minus strand of NC_056524.1, from coordinate 51,436,175 downwards.
AAAACATCAGATTAGGCTGCATATGGCTAGCTACATTGTACCGTTACTCTTGACTAAGGATGCATCTACACTGCCTCCTTAATCTGGACTATTATGAACTGTCTTGACATGAAGCAGGCCAAACATGTCTGTGATATAGGGACTGCTGGGAGACACCACATTATCCACACTGGCCCATCCCCATCCCCACCACTGTCTCACTGGCCAAGTAGTTCCGTATGAGATCCTGGCCATTGCCATTGTTTCTGCTGAGCAACCTTCTCCTTCTTGATCACACAGGCTTCCTATTTTGACCAGCAGAAATGGTGGCAATGGTCAGATTCTCACAGGGAGCTGTTTGGCTGGTGAGGCAGATATGGTGGTGGCTATGAAGAGGACCTGCTCCCATTTCTGCACTGCTCAGCTCATAGTAATGGAGATGATGCCATGACTGCTGTCTGGAAAGTGGATCAGTTTGAATCAGACAGAATCTAGCCGTCCAGACAGCTAAGAGAACAAGACTGTCCAGATAGTCAAGTAAACCACAGTTTTCTTTAACTAATTTTCATGGATATGGCTGTATGTCATCTGAACAGATTGCATCAGGACAGGGGTGAGTCCAATGTTTATCCTTAGTGTAAACACACCCTATGAATATAACCCCATAGTGCAGTTAGACCGCACTTAAAAGATTCTGTAGGATAGAGCCATGATAGTTGAAATTTGACAGTATAAACTGTCATGACTAAATCCTACAGAATCCTGGGTTTGTAGTTGGGCTAAGTATTTCATTTTTTCACAGCTCTAGTGTTGCATTTCAGCAGTGTACAGTAGAGTTAAAGTGCACTGGAGCTCTCCAGCACAACATTCTATAAATTAAACTACAAATCAAATAATTCCATAGGATTGAAGTATGACAGTTAAAGTGATATTAGACTTCTATGACTCTGAGGTACAGATACATTCTAAAAGTTAACAGCTCAATATATCTAAAATCAAATGTCATAACAATGACTTTTAGATTACAGCCTATATGTATCAACATAGCCAAATTGGTAGAATCTATCAGCCCTTAGCAAGTGCCAGGTTGTACAGTTTCAGGGTTTAAGGAAGCCAGCCATTCACTGAAATGGACAAATGTGGTTGGAATCAACATTATACATGAAAGAAAAAAGCCACTTTTGGCTTCTCTCAGTTATGGAGATCATAGATAGCATGCAAGATGCATAAATGTTACATACACATGCCATCTATGATCTCCATGCTTGCCCCCTTCCCCAACACAGTCAAGACATTAAATCATAGAATCAGGTGGAATCTCTTTTCCTGTAGCTTGCATCCATTGTTCCGGGTCCTGTTCTCTGGAGCAGCAGAAAACAAGCTTGCTCCCTCTTCAATATGACATCCTTTCAAATATTTAAACAGGGCTATCATATCATCTCTTAACCTTCTTTTCTCCAGGCTAAACATCCCCAGCTCCCTAAGTCGTTCCTCATAGGGCATGGTTTCCAGACCCTTCACCATTTTTGTCGCCCTCCTTTGGACACGCTCCAGTTTCTCAATGTCCTTTCTGAATTGTGGCGCCCAGAACTGGACACAATATTCTAGGTGGGGCCTGACCAGAGCAGAATACAGTGGCACTATTACTTCTCTTGATCTAGACACTATACTTCTATTGATGCAGCCTAAAATAGCATTGGCCTTTTTAGCTGCCGCATCACACTGTTCACTCATGTTCAACTTGTGGTCTACTTGGACTCCTAGATCCCTTTCACACGTAGTTTCATTCAGCCAGGTGTCACCCATCCTATGTCTGTGCATTTTATTTTTCCGCCCTAAGGGCAATACCTTACATTTCTCCGTGTTGAATTTCATTTTGTTAGCTTTGGCCCAGCTTTCTAGTCTATTCAGGTCATTTTGAATCTTGATCCTGTCCTCTGGGGTATTAGCTATTCCCCCTAATTTGGTATCATCTGCAAATTTGATAAGTATGCTTCCAATTCTGTCATCCAGGTCATTGATAAAGATGTTGAATAGCACTGGGCCCAGGAGAGAGCCCTGTGGGACCCCACTGGTCACTTTTCTCCAGGATGAAAAGGAGCCATTGTTGAGCACCCTTTGGGTTCGGCCGGTCAACCAATTACAGATCCATTTAACAGTTCCTTTGTCTAGCCCACATTTTACAAGCTTGTTTGCAAGAATGTCATGGGGAACCTTGTCAAAGGCCTTACTGAAATAGCCATGAAGAATGGGAAGGGGAAAGTGAAAGGGGTAACAAGGCAGTAGGAAAATATGATGTCACTTCCACTTAACAATTGGGCCAGTATGCAGCTAAATATGAAGGTAAATTGAACTGTAAAATTGGATGGGGGTAGTCCATGGCAGCAGCAAGGGGAAATTGACCACTGACTCACACTGAGCTGTTCACTCCTGTTCTGCAGGGTTTCCACAGGTCATACAGGAAGTAAGGGATGGAATCTGGATGCTGAGAGCCCATACTTGAGGCTGTTCTCCTAATTCTTCTTCAAGCTTATCAATGCAAAGTGGAAACCCAGAAAATGAGATCATGTTCATGACTAATAGATAAAGGATTTTGTGGAACATTGGGGCTGTGGAGATCGGCCATTAAGGCCAGCCTGGGGGCAGAGTCAGGGCATGGTGTCCATACAATGCACACCCCAACTCTGCCCCCATAGCAGCATGGAGCTGCACACCACTCCAAATGGTGCATTGTGTCACAATGCTCCCCTGGCACTGCATTTACATGACTCAGCACCAAAGGGCATCTTAAAGCCATGGCACCATGGCTATCAGATCCTTTTCGGGGTGCAAAAAGGAGTCACTTTTTGCGCCCTGGGAAGGCCAGATTTGGGCCACATAATGTGGTTGCCACAGCCCTGATCTGGCACAGCTGGAGGCAGCTGCAGGACACCCCTTAGAGGTGGCCTGCACAGCCACATAAATAGCAGAAAAAGTACAGAGATAGTGTCACTGTAGTGGGAGTTGCAGAGATGCAAATGGAAGTTGCACTATTAGCACAACCAGTACCTAAGCTGCAATGGCTGTGCAACTGCTTGGGGAACCTATCATGCAGTGGCTTGTAGAATGGATGGAAGAAAAGATTGTGCAGGCAGGATCTAAGTATTAGAGTTTCTGCAAGAAATCAAAGCTTACTGTTAGCACAATGACAGCATTGGATGCAACCCAAAATATAATACTTTTTCTTCTTCAAAATGTGACTTTGGTATTGGAATAAGAGGAGGAGTAGGAATGATATTAATAATGGATTGAAATAATGACAGCTCACATTATTTTGAAAGGAAACTTGCAATGATAATAGTGCCTCTGAGGAATTAGTCACATTTTTACTTGATAACTTGTGTCTGTTCTTGCCAAAATGTGTTGTTCACCTCTAATATATAGTTTCAGGGTATTGACAATTGTTCCTTGAGGTGGAAGGTTGCAACCAGGGCATTTCAGTCTTGTTAAAATTTCTCTATTTTTGTGTTCACATGCACCTTCCAGTTAGTGTCTTGTCCCTTGTCTACTTGGATATGGTGTATGCTTGCAAGAAGCACTGCTTTTATTGGAATAATTCTAAAGTAAGAATAGGCAGAAACATTTTGAGCTTGGAGGAGCTCTCTCAGTAGATCAACCAGAGTGCATCACTATATAAGTCACCACTAAATGTTTGTATATATTGTTGTAACTCTAAACTGTGAAGTCTCCTTTGAACTTGTATCCCAGGGGTTTTTTCTGCTATGATTCAGCACCAGCAGAAGAAGCTGACATGCATGAAAATTTCAATTTCTGAGAACAACCTTCCTGCTAATGTGAACCTGAGTTCTTGCCCTGGTAAGCTTAATTGGGTGTCCCTTGGATGGTCCTGTAAATTAATAAAATGGTGGCATTTGTGCTAATCTTTTCTTCTATGGTGCCCATAGTGGCATATTTGTATTCTTTAGCACAATGGGACTCACTCTTAATTGGATTTTCTAGATGCTATTCTAATACATTCAGTAATAATAGTAATACTCATAAATATTGCAGACTTCACTAAATGCAGAACTGCTTGAGGAATTTTAAGGTGTGGAAAGCAGACTAATTGTGGTCTAACTAAAACATGAGCTGGCTTTTCTTAAAAGAAATGAGAAAAGCTGAAAAGGCAATTTAGTAATGCTTTTCTTGATGGCAAGACTATCTGCAAAGTCCATGGATAAACATGCATATGACAAACAATGACATGGCATAAGACTGCTAGGAAAAGTAGATGTGCTGTATGTCTTGGAAGAAGAAAGAACTGTAAAGTAGCCATGCACTACATACTACACATGTACTGACACAAAGAAATAGTTTTTTTCTATCAGTTTGTGTGGGTTGGGTGAAAATATTGTATTACTCTTTTATAGCTGGATAGATACTAGTAATTTTCAGCTGGGAAAGGGTTGCCATTCCTGAAGGCAAGGCAACATTTCTTAACAAAAAATGTCTTCAAGTGATTGTATAGCTATAATTAGTGTCATGTGGGAAAAGATCCTTTTACAAAAGAAGTGCCCAATGGAATGATGATGCTACATAGTGATGGCATAGTGTCATTTCAATAGGCATTCTTCATCAAAATATATCTGCCTTCATTTGTTGCCCCCTTCATGGTGCACATAGTGTATTTCCCATTGGATTATTTTGTGGAAAACAAGGATGCTGCTGTACTGATTATCAAAGCAGTTTTCCTTAGTATTTCCATAAAAAGTAGAAAAGCCTCAGGTCCCTCATCTTTGATAAGGATGAGTCCTCATCATTCCTTCTCCCTCACCAAAATAACTTTTAGCCCCACTGAAAAAAGATGGGGGTAGGAGTTCTCATAAGGAACAAATAACAAAAGCTGTCATGGGGAATATATATGGTTTCACAAACTAGTGAGAATCCTAAACTGGTCCAGAAACTAATTTTAAATGAACTCAGCAGCCACTCTGTACTTTGAGTACCCTATTAATTCCTTCAGCATAACTGAAGGAATAGCTGTAGGATCAAAATGAGGTGGTTTATACCCATGAAGACCTTGAACTTTATTGCACAGGGCTCCTGGGACGTGATGAGAATGGTCCCAAAGGAGCCAGGAAGGGAACGGAACAAGTGAGGGATGCATTTTACTGCACACAGAGTTCCTCACTCATTCCGTTCCCTGCCCTTCTGTTCCCAGTCCCTTCCAGAGAGGAGATTTTTGAGAACTGTTTTGAACAGTTCTCAAAAATCTCCTCCTCTGGAACGGATGGGGAACTGATGAGGAATGGAACAGAATGAGTGAGGGACTTGTGTGTGTGATAAAATGTGTCCCTCACTTGTCCCTCACTCATTCCTGGCCCCTTCCATTCCGTTCTGGGAGTGGTCCATGAGATAAAGTTTCTTGTCTGAGATCCTACACTGTAAATCTCTTCCTGTGGAGTTACACACTGATTGCGCTACATGACTCTTCTAAGAAAAGCAACATTATACAGCTGAAGTTACCACACAGCTTTGAACTGTAAGTGAACATTTTATGTTCCAGTCATCAAATGAGCACATATCTATGAAAAAGGCTCATGTGTTCTTATATTCCTGTCCTGTGCAAGAAAATATTATATTTTATTTATATCCTGTATTTTTCCTAATATAGAATCCAAGGAGTCTTAACAATCTAAGTTAAAAACACTTAAAACAAGTCATAATACAAATGTGTATGTGTGTGTGCGCGCGCGTGCAATAAGTATTAAATTATAATAATTTTTAATTATTTTAAAATATAATAATGATGATAAAAATGCAGCACATTGTTGCGAAAAAACCTTATGCAATGGTCAGTTAACAGTCAGAGGTCTTGGTCTCAGTAGCTGCTCCCAGGTTGTGGAATTCTGTCCCTTGGAAGGTTATGCTATCATCCTCTCTGCTTTTTTTCCACCAGCAGGCTATGACTTTTTTTGTGTAAAGGTCTTAGGCTACTGGGGCAGGGGGAGGCAGAGAAGGTGCCAATATTGCCTCCCAAGGGAGAGAATTCCACATTCTGAGCCCCATCTGGATTGTCACCCATATTGTCAGCAAATGTGCCTGTTATAATAATGGGATTGAGAGGCGGTCTGATCCAAAATTCTGGATAAACCTTCTCAATAGTTTCATGCAAAATGTTGAATAGCATGGAGAACAGAACCAGGCCCTAAGGGACTCCACAGGTCAACCCACGAGGTTGAAAATGAATTTCCCAGCACCATCTTCTGAGTTTACCACTCCATGGAGGCTCAGTACTACTCTGAAACAGTTCCCTCAAGTTCCAACCCAGTAGGATACCATAGCTGTAGGATCAAAAGCTTCTGAGAGGTCCAGCAGAACCAACAAGGAAGAGCTGAACCTTTCAGGAACAGAGGATGAACTAGGTTATTGAGTTACATTTCTGATACAAATTATTGTTACTTTTTTCTTTTATAAGTTGTTACCTTTCTTATTGTCCTGCCTGATGAGATCTATGATGTGAACCATTTCCAGTGTCGTTATTATTGCCTTTGCCTTAGCCACTTCAGCTTCAATAGCACTGGTTATAGATTTCAGATTCAAGCAGTAGCCATTCTTTACTATGTGGTGGAATTGTTTACACTGAGCTTATCTCAAGTCATTTCATTTGCCATGTTCCCAAACTCCCATAAAACAACTACACAGGTAAAAGTAAAACCTTTTTTTTTTCTGGACAAATCTGTAGTGTTAATTTTAGATGTTTACTTTTGGCTCAAGCAAGGTTTTTTGTGTGAAAAAATATATTTATTTCCTACAAAAAACAAACAAAAAAAAAAACCCAATATGAAATACATTCACCACATGTATTCTAGGCTGTTGGACATAAGGTGCATGCTTTTTTTTTTTTGTCTCGAAATCTCTGAGTAAATACTGGCACATAATAAAAGAACATATTTCTCATTCAATGTAATCTGAAAAATAGGCCCAATGTGAGATGAAAAAATTGAGATGAGACGGTCAGAATTCTGCATCAGCTACTTACTTATATATACTGAATTAGGTAACCCCTTATTGGCCTGATCCCCACCATTATCTGATAAAACATAATGCTCAGATCACTGGTATAATGATCACTGCTTCTCTTCAGATTACTCCTTCCTCTCATTTAGCTGATGCCTAGTAAAGTAGGCTTTGGTGAGAGCTAAGGTCATGGCAATAATGTCACAATTTTGTCTAAGAAGTGATCATGAAAATAAAACAATTATCTAAATTTACTAATCTGTAACTGTTTCATATTCAAGATTGCTATTTAGTCATGTTTGTGAATTATGGCCCAGTTTCCTATGCAATATCAACTTTCCTGACACATCTCAAATATTTGTTCATAAGGGTAAATTAGCAAGTGAATGAAAGGTTAGAAATGCAGTGAAGAAGGTTGTAGTCCTACACAGCCCATTAGTCACAACAAAAATTATTTCTAGGAAAGCATTCATAGGACTGTACTAATAATTTTCAGATTTTTTTAAAATGGAAAATTGTATTCAATGCAAACTAAAGTGTGTTTGCGTGTGTGTGTGTGTGTGTGTGTGTGTGTGTGTGAACAGAACTCCATAAGGAAGCAGACATTCATTTCTTCCATCCTTCAAGCCTAGGCCAGGTCCTAGGCATCTTCCTCCTCTGAATTGCATCTCTACTCCTACCATCAGTAATGAGCATCTAGAGCAGTCCATCCTGGCTCCTGACAACTAATACATCAGGGAGAATGATACAGAACCGTGTTGGTGGAGTTTTATACTTCGCCAAAATCTCCTTTTACAGGTATGGGCAAAATATGGCCCTACAAATTAACACCCATTCTCAATATTTCTCAGCATTGGCTATCCTGGCTAAGTCTGATGGGAATTGTCCATCCCTGCTCTAATGGGTAATAGCAAATTGGCCTGTAATAGGTTGCCTGCTTAAATTGATGGGACTGAGCAACTAAGGGTCAGTTTAACTATATGTTTGCACTTAGGTTAAAGTTAACTGATCCAGGACTGAATTTAGAACAAATATCATACATGATGACTACTTTCTCACTATATAACATAGCAATATGGAGAAAGAAAAGGTAGCCAAGCACACCTCTCCACCCCATCTGTGCTGCTGTACAAAGGAGAGAAGAGCTATCTGGAAACAATGAAGCCTTTATTGAAAGTTTTCCATCTGCAGTGATCAGTAAATGTGATCATTTAGTAACTAGTACAGTAAAAAGAAACAAAGGCTGTGGCCCAGTAACATAACAGATGTCATTAAGTTGACCAACATGTGATTCCAAGAGAACAGGCCAGTTTAACATTGTCCAATTCACAACTCAGGGCAAATTTTCACACGAGAATTCCTCAAAGAGGTTTGAGTGGTATCACTGAGAGTGAACATGGAAGGTGAGAGGATGAACAAATAGGCAGACATATATAACTCCACTGCCACATGCCAAGTTGCAAAGGAACCCACACAGTGAACATTACCACATCAGTATGGTCATTAGATTTGCCCTTCAGGTGTCATTTTGTGCTATTTTACCTTGGTATGTTGTTCATTAGGGGATGGGAGAAAATCACAACTACTGAAGAAGCAAATTAGCTCTTTTTGTCCTTTAATAAAGGTTGAACATCCCTCTTTAATGAAAGCCTTCTTAAAAGGCAGCAAAATTGATATTAATTCCAATTAAGGGAATATCCTTATGCTCAAGCACTCATTACCATAGTAACTGTAGTGGCAATGCAATTCTGTCTTCAATGGAAATAAAATCTCATGGATCATTATGATACCCTGAAAGACTCTGCTATACAAAACCATCTTTGTCATCACTGTATTTTAAATAAACTTCCCATGCCACCATAGCATATTAATTAATGTTATGCTGGTTTTCCCCACTTCCTTCTTAAAATGGCATCTAATTACCAAACAATAATAAATCACTTAAAATTACCACCCTGAAACCTACAATTTTATATCTAATAAAAACACAGCTCTAATTGCAACAAGTGGATACTCTTGACTTCCTAATCATATCCCACAATATAAATATTCAGAGATTATACAGTTTTATTAAATGTGCACTGGAGGACAAGAAATGCATATTCTAGTCAAATTCTTCTGCAATTTATCTTGCCATTGTCCAGTAAAGTTAAAGTCTAAAATGAGTAATATACAAAGTTTATTTATATTTTCATATAATTGTGTGACATTCCTCCCCCTCCTCCCCCCAAAAAAGTCTTCTTGTAAATCTGATTACCTTGCTGCAACATGAACAGACTGATAGGAAAATAGTATTTGACCCTTTGAACAACCAGCCATGTCTGACTAACAGTATGAGGATTTGACAAGAAATATAAATATAAATATGCTGTGGCTCAAGTATTTAAGACATTGATTCTGTTGATTGCAAGATCAACAGGTTGGCAGTTCGAGTCTCAAGTATGATGTAGTGAACTCCCATGACTAGTCCCAGCTTCTCCCAACCTAGCAGTTCAAAAGCATGCAAATGCAAGTAGATAAATAGGTACCACTTCAGTGGAAAGGTAAACAGCATTATGGGCGTTTATGCTGGCCATATGATCACAGATTAGTCTCTGACAATGTTGGCTCTTTGGCTTAGTAATGAGATGAGCACTGCCCCCTATGGTCAGACATAACTGGACAACCTTGTCAACGGGTAATACCCTTATCTTTATAAATATATAGGCATGTGTTAATCAGAAAGATACAAACTTGGACATGACTCTATCCTGTTCATACCTATAGGTTTACAGTGACCATTGGCCACAGCCATTCCTAGCCATTGCCTTGGTGGCTTCCTTGAGATTTGCCTTATCTATTGCTTGACTATTTTAAAGATCAGACATGTAAATTAATATAGTTATGGCCCACAGTTTAGTGCATTTGCTGTTTTATCTCAACTGTCCAGGAGTTTGGGAGCAATATCAACAGAATCTGGTTGAGATCTTGGTCAGTACTGGTGGGGTGCAATGTTCTTATGGTGTATTTACAGAGCAGCAACATTCCATATTGGGCTATTTCCAAGGCTATTCTGGCACCCATCCCTGGTCGGGAGGGAGGAGGAGAACTGTTGCCAATGAATAAACTGCCATTCAGCAGACTAATTGCCTTCCTGGCAAATTGGAAGTTGTTTGTGTAACTGGATAAACTTGTAGAAAGTACCACTATGGGTGTGTCAGAACTGGTGGTAACTTCAGTTAGGCCTCTGAGGATTAGCACAAAGCTTCATTGAGAAGTCAGAAAGATCCATCTAGTAGGCGTCTTTAGAAAGAACTAAAACCTCAGCACACATACATCAGATAAAAGCACTTGGAAAGCCTCAACTTCACCTAACAAAACTGGTGGGCTAAACATACACAGTTCTCAAAACTGTTTCTTCAGTTGTTTTCCCTTTCTTTCCCAGATAAATTGAGCTTGGTTGTTGTAACAGCCATTGATGATGATAATGGAGACTTTCAAATGCCTTGAGAAGAAGCAAAAGGGAAAAAAAAAAACTCCCACACATTCCTTTACCACACATTCAACAAACCCAATTAATTTAAGCCCTCTCTATGATGCTATTTCACCCTAGGCAGTTAATATATTTTAAAACATATAAAACATCACACATTGTAGTATCTCTTCATTAAACCCATATAACCATCCTTAGACCATCTAATATGCCAGGATATTTCAACTATGATTTCTCTATTAACGCTTATCATATAAAAACGTAACCTATCTCTGGTTCCTTTATTCTTTGAGCAGGCATTCATGATCTTGCACTCTTTGATACATACAGTGGGCCCTTGTTATCTGCTGGAATTTGGTTCCAGGACACACATACATCCAGTGGATGGCAAAATCTGTAGATGCTTGAGTCACATTAAATACAATGGCATAGTAAAATAGTGTCCCTTATATAAAATGGAAAAATTAAGGTTTGCTATTTGGAATTTATACTTTTGGGGAATGTTTTCAAGCCTTGGAAGCTTGAATCCATGGATAAGGAAGGCCAACTGTATAGCACAAATCTTTTTTATCAACCAGGCACCTATAAAACAACCTAATATAATGTACACCTATATGACTAAACATAATAACAAAACAAATAAATCCAAAAACATATTAGATTTGCTTTTGTGTCTCTATATTGGGAGAAAATGAGTCACTAAATTGGGAGAAATGCAGGATATAAGACTTGCTGTCTTGAGTCCCTATAATGGGAGAAAGGCAGAATATAAGAAAATAATAATAATGATAACAACAACAACAATAATAACATCACTTTACATAACTGTCTCCACTATAAACCTATATAAAGCCTATATAAATAATCTAACATATAACATAACCCTTATATGACATTATACTTAATCATAACAGTCAAAATTAATTCATGGCAGGATTAACCCAATCCTGACACAGAGTAACCTAGAAGCAGGCAGGCATAATACCCCAACAAGATCCTCAGTCTTATCAAATCACTGTTTTATAGTTGTTGTTGTCACATTCCTTTCCATAGCTCTTTATTTCTGTATCCACGATGGTGTAATCATAATAATCAGTAGAAATTTCTTGTCAAAAATAAGTTTTTAATCTGTTACTAGTATGTACCAGAATAAGACATAATGACAATAGAAATGCTTGCTCTGTCTTTTTGGACATAATTTATGTCATCCATCCAGTGCCCTAAGGAACAAAGTATATAAAATTTCATATGTTTAAAATGATGTGCTCGAATAATGTTTGTTGAGCTACCCAGCAAATTTGGGGGAGGGGAATGCAGGAGGTATGTACAGAGAACCTATTAACAAATACAGTTTGTGTTCATACTTCCTACACACTGTTTTGAAAATTGATCCCTAAGGGGCTAATTAACTATTATGTTCTTTTCTTTTTCAGAAAAGAAATGGGAACTTTTGTGTTGAAACTAACTGAGAAACTAGAATCTTCTTAAAGTTGCTGTCTTTCTTATTTTGACCATCACCAGAGAATTAATTCTCCCAAGTACTCATTTCTAGATGTTGCTGCAAGATTAGGAAAGAAACATAGATGGAGAAAGAAGCAGCAGTAGCTTTGTACTTGATCACAAATATTGCCATACTTTGAATATGGTGCTGAATATGGTGGTGTGACTTCAATGACGTGCTCCCTCTGATTTTTCAGTGCTATCATTATGAGTCAAAAGCTCACCACTGTTACACACAGGGATAAAAAGATTTTCCTCATTCCATTCCTGTTTGCTCTGTTATCATTTACATTTCTTTTTAGTGTTAGTTTCAATGGAGAATTCCTAAAACTAGTATTAAAATATTTGAGTGTTGTTATGTTTTCCATTTCCTTTCATTTGTTCAGCCTATTTGAAATCCCATGATAGCAATTCCCTTAAAAATAGAGAACATGCATCAGTAACTGGGTGACTGTCTGGATCTGTCGCGTTCCTAGTATTTTTATGCTTCCTGATCTTGCTGCCTTTTTCCCCCTAAAAGAAAATGGATACTTTAGCCAAGACACTAGAGCAGTGCCAATGACACATAGGTCTGAAGCTATGTGTGCACATTGCGGGTGGAGTTACTTTAAAAAATGGTGTATTATTTTAAAAATGGTGTATTTATTGAAAGTGACAACCACAGAATTTGATAATTTCATGTGTGTATGTGACAGACGAAGCAGAAATATTTCTAGGTAAGAGCATGGGAATGTTAAAATTCAGAGAAGTTTACATTTTGCTTTTCTGCATAAATTGATTTGTCCTTCATAAAATTAAAAAAAAAATGGGTGTGGGATTGTCACAGATCTTCCATGTTCCTGCAGGCAGGATGCATTGATTGATTGATTGATTGACTGACTGACTGACTGACGGATGGATGGATGGATGGATGGATGGATTGTCCCACCATTCACCCACCTTTCAGCATGTGATCAAAGTTTTCTAATGAATCAGATATTGTTTAGACATTAATCTATGATCAATTGAATGATGATCAGGCAAGCAAATGTTGTATGGATATTTATTATTATTATTATTATTATTATTATTATTATTATTATTATTATTATGCTTTATTTATATAGTGCTGTAGATTTGCACAGCACTGTACATACAAACAATAAAATAGATAAGAGTAAATCTGCCCATGGCATACAATCTAAGAAATAATAGCATAATATATATAAATAATACATAACAATACAGAAAAAGGTTCAATAAAACAGGCAACAAATTAAAAATGTCAGATAGCAAATAATAGTCACACAATGCCTGGAATTGCTTCTCTAAACAGGATGGTCTTCAATTCAGTTTTGAAACTAGTTAAAGAAGTGATGACCCATGTTCGTGGGGGAAGGAGGTTCCAGGAGTGAGAGGCAGCAAGTAAAAAGGGATGAAACCGGGATGAGGTAGAGAAAATCCTGGGCTGAGACAGCAGACCTTGACTACCAGAATGGAGGGCCTGAGCGGGAAGGTGAGGAGAAAGAAGGTCTGATAAATAAGGAGGGGCCAGCCCATGGAGGGTTTTAAAAGTCAACAAGAGGAGCTTATACTGAATAAGGAAAGGGAGGGGGAGCCAGTGAAGGGATGACAACAAAGGAGAGATATGGTTGGAGCGGTGGGCAGATGTAATAATGCATGCAGCTCAATGCTGGACAGAAATTAAAGGACAGAGGTGAGAGAGAGGAAGCCCTGCCAGAAGGAGGGTACAATAATCTAGTCATGAGATGACCAGAGCATGGACCAGAGTCTTGGCAGTAGAGGCCTAAAAAAATGGACGGATTTTTGCAATATTGTAAAGAAAGAATCTACAGGCCTTGGCTGTGGCCTGGATCTGGGGGATACATGACAGAGAGGAATCAAAAATGAAACCAAGACTGCGGGCTTCCTGGACCGGTCGAATAGATATGTCGTAAACAGTAACAGAAAAGGAGTATTGGAGCGATGGCTTAGGTGGAAAGAAAAGAAGCTCTGTCTTGGACATGTTGAGCTTCAAACACCAATATCTAAGCAGTTTTCAAATGTCTTTGGTGGATAGTTGTTGCTTTAGCTTATTTTATGGCGGGAAATATACATAAGCTTTATTATTATTAATATTATGATTATTATTTAGTTTTCAGAATTCCGTGGATGGGATTCATCTGGACTCAGTTCAGTCTTTGCATTGAATTTATTTATTTATTTACTTAGGTATTTATATCCCACCCTTCAGCCCTAATGGCTCTCAGGGCGGCTTACAATTATTATTTTTAATCAGACAGTTCCCTACCCTCAGGCTTACAATCTAAAAGACACGACACAAAAGGAGAAGGGAATGGTGGAGGGAAAGGGGATGAGGTCCAGTGGTTCTTCTCTCCCTCTGAGGCCTGGACCAAGGCAGATGGATTGGAGGGAGGGCTCTTCCTTCTTCCAGGCTAGTCCTGATGGAGCTGGACCTGCCTGGTGAACTCCCTCTCTTGTAAAGTGTCCTTCCAGAAGTTCCCGTGAGAGTCCAGAGGTTGGAGGTGGTGTGAAGGATAATTTACAAATTCAGTAAAGAGCATGAAAATTGAAGGCTTTCACAGCTGGCCTCCATAGTTTTTTATAGGTGGGTTACAGACGGGCAGGGGAGGACGTCTTGGAGGTGTATTCAGCTGAATACGGAGCCTCCAGACTGCCCGCCCCAGGGGCGTGCTTCAGATGTTGGGGCTTCCACATGGGGGGCAGTGAAAACGCCTCACCTGGGGCCGTTTCTGACCCGCAGTTTCCATACCGCCGCCTCGGAGGACGCCGCAAAGAGAGAGGCAGCTTCCGCACGGGCGGCCCAAACCGCGGCTTTTTTTTCCTTTGCCGGCTGGCGGATGCGCAGCTGCGCAGCTGCAGCGCTAATCAGCGGCGGCAGAAAGCCTATGGGCACATTTAAAGTGCCCAAGCCCCTTTAAAACTTTCCCCCCCGCTCTGCCCAAGAACAATGGTGGTCTCCTGCCAGCTGGTGATCAGCTGGTGTTGGCATCCTTGTCCGCTTGCACGTTGCCAGTGTCACCAGCATCATAGATGCCTCCTCTCCTTTGGTCCCTTTGCTCTTGCTGAATCTGCAATGCAGAGCCACAGCTGTCGCCACTACCACCGCTATCCCCCTGCCATCCCCCATCACCTCCCTTGTACATATGTAAACATTTAAAGTTTTAGCGTTTTTTTATTGTTTGGTGAAAATGGAACAGAAATGTGTGTAGGGGGTCACTTTAAATTCCAAACTTTCCCTTATCACTTTCTACAACCAAAACATCCGCCAGCAAAACTTACAACTTCCCGCGATTCTAGCAACGCATGCGCACAAGTGGCTCTAGGGTTAGGGTTACGAGACTTAAAATGCGCCGCAGCTGTGCCGCAGCTTCCACAGCTCCATGGCAGCGGACACTGCAATTAAAGCCTGACTGCAAACCGCGCATGTCCCGGACCCCGACCCATTATGCGACGCAGCTGACACGGAGCTTTTAAACGGGCAACTTATATGTAATAAAGTTTATTCGGTCATTGACCAGCAAATACAATAGCAATCATAAAAACCAATATTAAGCTCTAATTGTAAAAACTTTTAGATTGCACTACAGCTATGAATAGCAAAAGAGATAAAAGAGATAAAGGGATAAAATGCAATTGTTATGCATAAAATACAGTCACAGAGGACAAGACATGAGCCATAAAACACAGTCCGCATCTGACTCTGATAGCTTCCAGTTCTCTATCAATATTGATCTCAGTTAATATTTCAATTTCATCTTCTTCATTAGAGGACGTATTTTACATACAATGTAACAAAATTTTGCTACTTTGTATACAATGCTAGGTATAACAAGCTCAAGGGCAACTTATATTTGCAGCGGGGCAATTCTGGCGTACCGGTGCAGCAGCTTACAGACGGAGATGCGCACGTACGCCTCAAATCAAAAAGAAGCGGAAAAAAGCAGCACCTTTTTAATGCCGCTTCTTCCCGCTTGGGGCATGCGGGGGGCGTGTTCATGGCGGCATTCAGGTAAGGACCGTCTGAAGGCTCTACCTTCATGACGTCATGAATACACCCCTTTTTGCCCGTCTGTAACCCACCATAGTTTTTTCAGGCTATGAGGCTTTTCCTGACGTTTTGCCAGCAGCTGTGGCGAATCTTTATCTTCAATAAAGAGAATTCATGGGGCTATACAGACCAACCCTTTTGGGGGGACATGCAGCTGCCACTTTACTGGCTGGATGGGGCCACAGCAACCACATGCCATGGCATCTCCATAGAGCGCAAAAAGGAGCCACCTCAAGTCTTGCAGACGTGATTTTAAAAAGCAGTCAGTTTTTTTATACTTAAGGGCAACATTTCTATCTATCCGAGAATAAAATCAGGGCTGGACAGAAGTACAAAGTTTGGCTTGCAATACATGAGACTTGATGTAGCACTAGGCACCAGAACTCCTGTATTTTGGGGAATTCAACCCACATACGGATATAGGAGTCAGGGTTCCTCTCCAGAAGATCATTGGAAGACTCCATGCCATTTTTGATAGCAGAATGAAGATAATCTACCACCTATGTATAGTTTTGAGGACATTTTCTCTTGTGGCTGCTGATCTAGACTTAAATGGGGGTGAGGACCATATACGTGTCCATGTGGATTCCGGTACTGATCACTTTAATTCCTATTGCCAGAAAGAATGGACAGACAGGCCCCTTCCATATGCTGTGATTACTTTAGTCTGGGCTGTAGGTTTTTGTACCAAAAATCTTGTATGGGAATTCCCCGACAGAGCCTTTTCTTGTCATGAAGGAGGTAAATTGATGCATTTGGAATCAAGTTAGGTTCCCTAGTTTGGAAGGGCATTTTTAAAACATCAGGAGATTTAGGTTTTTCCATCTCCAAATAGATCAGCAGTGTAATAAACACCTTCCTGTTTCCAGATTCTATCAAAGAGGAGCTGACCATCTTTTGGAAGGTTTGGGTGTAATAAGAAGAGTTTCAAGAGAGAAGGATCTGGAGCAAGGACTCCATTTATTCCAAATTGTGACAGAATTATGAAGAAAGAGATTGATAATTTGCCTTTTGTGGTCTGATTGTGAAGTAAAAAAGTTTCTATTTAATTTAGTTTGACAATTTCCAAGTTAACCCATTTTGTGGAGTCATCATCCTTGATCAGTTGTACAATTTGGCTTAATTGGAAGGCATGAAAGTAAAGTTCAATATCTGGGACCTCCAATCCACCACAGGTGGAGGCTGTATGTCTGATGTGTTTAGGAAACCTAGGTCTATTATTGTTATTATTATTATTATTATTATTATTATTATTATTATTATTATTCAATACATAAATTGCAGACTTGCAATTTGCAAACATGGAAGCACAGGGGGTCAATAGAATATTTTGGAACAATAAAAACAGGCAGGAAAGCAAAAACATTTTGACTAAAGCAATTCAGCACAGGATGGAAAGTTTTAGTGTTTTCCATACTTTCAATTTTTGTGTCATCCACTTGGTGAATGGATTGTAATTCCTGAGTATTAGTTATGATTATTAGTTATGATTATTCTTAGATAGGTTGAACTTGGTGGATGGATATTCAAGTTTATGAGGGATTGCCAATGTTGCTGCTGTTGGTGGGATGTCATCATAGTCGATTTATCGAAGTTAATTTGGAAACCTGAGAATTTTCCAAACACTTCAAATATCTATTTCAGTGAGAGAAATGATGTTTTAGTGTTGATCAAAAAAAAAAAAAAAAAAAAACTAAAAAAAAAAAAAAAAAAAAAGAAAGAAAGAAAGAAAAAAAAGCACATCATCCACACAAAGGGTGGTCTTATTATGTTGGCCATTAATATTGAGACCAGTTATACTGGTTTTGGATCTGACAAGGCTTGCTAGGGGTTCAGTCATTAGGGCAAATAAAAGAGGCAACTGTGGGCACCCTTGTCTAGTTCCCATAGTAAGGTTAAATGATGTAGACTCATACCCATTGACTAAAATTGTTGCCCCTGAGTTATCATAGGTGTGGTGCAACCTCCAATAAATAGTTGGCCAAAATACATTTCTTTTAATATACAAAAAAAGTACAGCCATTCCATTCGGTCAAAGCCTTTTAAATCACCCAGTGATAGAAGGGCCAGAGGTATTTTTGATTGGTCAGTATAGTGCAGGATGTTTAGTACCCTACAGCTTGGGTCTGCCAGTCATCTACCTGGCATGAAGCCCACCTGGTCAGGAGTGATGTACTCCAAGATAAACTCATTTATCCTGGTGGCCATAATTGACATAAATAATTCGGTATCCTGATTAAGGAGAGCTATGGGGCAGAAGGTTTTAGGGTGGAGGGATTTGGGGTTATCCTCTTTTGTCTTAGGAATTGTTGTTATTCGGGTTCTGTGCCACGACATGGGAACAGGATCTCCATTCACCACTGAATTAAACAAATGGAAGAGATGGGGCACAAGTTGATTATAAAGGAGCTTGTAAAATTCACCTGAAAATCTATCTGGGCCAGGAGATTTGGCCGTTTTCAATTTATCAATTGCTTTTTAAAGCTCATCTAATTGGATAGGTTTGGTGGGTTTCTTTAATTTTTCCTAGAGTGTATAATTTGGAATAAAAAGCTCTAAATTCTTCTCGTATTTTGTCTGGAGCCATTACCACAGTTTTGTTGTGGAAGCAAGAGTTGGAATAATACTTTTCCTAATCTTGCGTTTAATCACTCTGGCCAGGAAGTGTGAGTTGTTGTTAAATTCATAATAATATGCCTTGGTATAATGTAGAACAATTTGTATTTTCCTAGCTTCTAAAGCCACTAACTCTGCCTTTTTCATTTGGAGTTTGTGAAAGATCTTAGAATCAAGTGATTCTTTGTGGGTATCTGAAACCTGAGCTATGTCTCGAAGGAGTTTGGTTTTGGTGGCATCTTTGAGCTTTTTCTGTGTGGCTCCCTCTTTAATTAATAGGCCCCTGAGGATGACTTTCAAGGTAGGGCCTCTGAGGTTTCTGGCGTCCTATTTTCTAAATAATACTGCTTAATTTCATCCAGAAATACTTTTTAGCTATCTACTCATTACTGAGGCTGGGATACCATCTTTGCTTCCCTTAATTATACAAAGTAGAAGAGGAGGACAATCTATTTTTTTCCTTTCTTTCAAAAAATGTCCTTATCATGTTCTGGCATGTCCCTACAGGAAAGTGAGGTTAGCTCTAAATGAGCACCATCCCACAACATATGCTACAGTTTAACTGAGGTGTATGTGTGCATATACATAAACTAGGGATATGTAAACTGCACACACACACACACACACACACATACACATCCCTCTGGCTACAGATTACACCTGCCAGGCTCCATCCCTTCCACAAAGTGGGAATATTTAAAACAGGAGTGGGCAACTGTGGAAGGCCAAGGGTGACATTATCATCCCCAGGAGACCTTGGAGGGACTATCCCTCCCCCGCAACCGACAAAAAGTCATTTTGGTCCCCATGCACTTCCAAAGACCCTCTAAGGATGTGGGGGGTGGAAAGCCATATTGAAGGTTCCCTCGGCTATTTTAGGTCCAGAAAGGCATTTTAACAGCAGGAAGTTCACTTTCGGTTTTAGACACAAAATATTTATTTATGTATTGCATTTATATGTGGCTTTTCTCCCAGAGTGGGACCCAAAATGTATCACAAAAAAGAATCAATTAAAACCTAACAATAAACATTGAAGCATGTTTTTTTTAAAAAAAACATAACATTAAAATAGTATAAAATCATTTTTAAAACATACAAAAGTTTTAAATTGGTGTGTGTGTGTGAAAATCTTTCTCACACCACTTACAGGGCATTTGGAAGCATTTGAGTGGCATCCCTGGGCCACAAATGTTTTTTGAACCTTGAGGGACCCCAGGTCCACAAAAACTGACCTATGTGTACATGCAGCCCATAGATCTACTGATTTAAAACAAAAACCTCCTGGCCTTGCACTCCTTCTTTGCACCAGGAGTTACTGCTGTTCCACCTCCTAGAAGTTCCTCAAACCAGGCTCATAAACTGCTGCTTCTCTTTGCTATGGAGCAGGCGATTAAACTTCCAGGATGTCAGACCAAACCAACTAAGGGATATCTGGCTGTGTTCAAGGATGGGGCTTTTGCTTGATCTCTTCTCTCATGGCATTACTGGCATCTTGGCTTCAGAATCCATGTCAATATAAAATTGTGGAACTCCTGGTCACAAAAACTCTGCTTTTCTTCTCCTTGCTTTTCATTCTGATAACATTTCTTTGCTTTCTTGCTTACATTTGTTTCATTAGGAAAACAGCATGAAGGCATAGGGAGTGTGACATCACATTTTGCAGGTCTTCCAGAAGGTGTTAGAAGACTGCTATGCTTTGTCATATCTTCAGGTCACTCTCCTAAAGGGAAAAAAAAATCACACACACCAACACACAAACAGAAGCAATAAGGCGACCACCAAAGTCCTGTTGCATGGAACACCAGGTACAGCACCCTTCTTTAAAAAGATGAAAGAAATAGATTAACCTCCACCCACACACCCAGCTGTGTCAGAAATGTAAGAGTTTATTATTATAATGAGAGTACAATAAAAATGCAACAAGGAACACAACAATATAATTTCATAGAAAGGTAGAATGAGTAATGTGACACACACACACACACACACACACACACTGTGTGTGTGTGTGTGAGAGAGAGAGAGAGAGAGAGAGAGAATTACTTTAGAATTGTTTTTGACAAGCAGTGTCCCATGGTTTAGGACTGACGTTTCATGGCAACGGTCAATATAGATAGGGTCTTTGGGCTTCTCCACATCCAAACCTGTCTGCCCATGGGCCATAAGTGTAGAAGCAGAAAATTAATAGACAGCCCCCTCCATCTGCAGTAAAGCTAGAACCATGGAATGAGCCTCTTCTTAAGTCTTTTCAAGTAAGTTACAAATGTTTTCAGCAGCATCATCTTATATTACAGTAAGAAGATTGAGCAGCTATCTGAGCTTCCTCAGTCACTTTCCTGATATTATAAATCACTATGCTGTCAGGTATGCTTGGTAGATCTTCCCAGAGCTTGAACTATTATTTTCATAATAATAATAATAATAATAATAATAATAATAATAATAATAGCCTTGCATATTACTGTACAGACAACTCTAGCTGTATGCTGTTTTGTAATATTAATGTTTTTTTAAAAATAAAAAAAAATCACTCCTCCCCCCAAAAAACAAATAAAAATCTCGGGAGTACTTGCTGTACTCCCAATATAACAGTTTTTATCAGTCATGTCATTATATCATGAAAGAAACATCATGGCCTTATTATGGGATGGAAAGTGCATGGCAGGGGCTAGGTAATGTCATTTAGTCATAAGATGCTAGTGTTTCAGAACTAGATCTCCCTATTGTCACTTCCACTTGCAGTTAAGAGAATGAAGACTGTCTTTGTTGCTTTGTACCAATTCCAGGCCCATTGCTCAGGTATTCACATCCTAGGAGTGGGACTTTGGTTAGATGAATTGAAAAGGGGAATTCAACTCTTTGATTGTCTTTTTTATTCAAGATTTGTCCACTCTGTGGCTTATGTGTTGAATATTATATCAGTAAGGGTTTTTTTTTCTTTCAAAAATGAACTACCCATTTCCCATTTTAATCAGGACATCCACATTTAGTGTTAAAGAAAATGACACAGTGCTGTGTTATCACTAGTTGAAGGAGATAACTGGACAATAGTACATTTACAGAAATTTCAGGTTTACTTATTTCTTCACACACAAAAAGAAAATAAATAAAGCCTGTTAACACCTTGCCTTAACTTTGAATTAATTGCCTTTTCACACAGATGCCATACTAGTAGCACAGGGCATTAAAAGGATCACACAATTTTTACATTTGCCTTTTCCCAGATAAGAGATTGTGCTGCTTCAGTCCAAAATCAGGCAAGGCCCTCACTACATGATTCCTGGCATCCTGCCACTTCATTCACTTCATAAGACCAGTTAGGTCCTCAGGGCCAGAAGCATGTGTCAGTCTTTGGACAAAATCTTGCACTCTGTGGAATTATGTACTGCCTAACTTCAAAGCTAAGGAAGCTGTGAAAATGGGGAAAGTATATTGTTCATCACACTAGCACAATATTTTAAATCATGACAAAGTCAAAGAAACCAAAAAATGTTGTATTTTTAAATGTTACAGAGTCATCATGTTGTAATATATTAGGATGAAGTTACTTCTCTTACTTGCACACTCTTTTTTAACAATTTCTCACTCACTAACTACTTCTCTGACCCTGTCAGAGGCCATGTTCTTCAGGGTTAAGAAACAATGGTACATTCATAAATGTTCTGTATCTTTTGATGCTTCCAGATGTCAGTGACTGAACAATCTGTTTTGTTCTGTTTCAGATTGCAGGAAGAAAATGAACGCTACTTCCAGACCTCTATAATTCAAAATATATTCAGTGATGAGGGGCATTGTACAGTGATAAAGGGTTAAACCAGGGATATGTAAAACCATGGCCTCAAAATGTTTTGGGCTACAATTTCCCTGAACTATGGGCACTACTTGAGACTCAAGGGAGTTCCAGTGAAAAACATCTGGAAGGTGTCAGGTTGCATACTTTTGGTAAAATACTCCTTCTTCCCATATTTCAAGTCTGCTTGTTTTAGTGTTCCTATCTGTGGCTGCATTTTAGGATAGGAAGATGAGACAAATTTTATAATTTATTCAGGGAATGTATATCCTGCCTTTCTCCCAAAATAGGATTCAAGGTGACAAATTCAAAATACATTTTTAAGGGAAAAATTAAAATGAGTACAGCAAGAATGAGTTGCCCACAAAGAAGAATATGGCATGAATATTATATAGGCCATAACCAGCCATAGGGGGGAAAATGGAACAGTTTTATAGTAGCTTAGTGCATTCAGGAGGATTATGCTGCTGTCTGATTGTGTGAAAAAGAAATGGAAAGAAGAATCCTATCTCAGCCATGGAAGGCCTTTAGATTGCCTTGGACAAGTAATATTCCTTTGGCCTAAATGGAATGCAATGGCAAATCTCCTCTGAGTAATTTGCTAGGAAAAGTCTAGAACAGAGTTGCCATAAGCCAGAATCAACCTGAAGGCAGATAACAAACAGCAATTCAAAAAAAAGTTTAATTTGTAGCAAAAAGGATAAGATCTAGGAAAGATCTGCTTTGAGAAAATTTATTTTTTCCAGGTTTTAGCTATCTCATTCCCTGCACACGACAAATCACCTCCTTTACAAATGTCCCCCAATTCTTTTGTTGCATATTCAGGGGACAGGAAGGGCTACTATAGAGAAGATGGAGGTAGGAACATTTACGTCCACCAGCCTAGTTGCATTTCTCTAAACCTTTATCCATTCATGTGCATATGAAATTGATTATTACAATCAGCATATTAAGAAATATATGTTCACCACCTTAATCACTTTTTCCCTCCTGAATTTATTTCACGTATGTGAAATAAAAAAAGTTCATCTGGAATTTATAGTTTATAATATTTAAATTAAGCAATAAATTTTATTTTATTTTTTAAGGAGCACAACTCTTTGTTACTGCATCCAATACAAACTGGGATGTCTGAACAGAGTAGGTGGCTTATGAGTGCCAACAATCTCCAAGATCTTCTTCCTACTTCCCCAGCTGTCACATTAATTAGCCAGGCATTAATTTGACATTTGGAAGCAATGGTTCAAATTCTTCCATTTGGCATGAATATGGTCAGCTCTAATATGGTCAGTTCTGAAGTTTGGAGGCTGTATTTAGAAAAATGTATAGGAACTAATTTCAGCTGTATGTCACTTAGTGAATACTGCATTCTACTTGGAAGCTTTCTGTCACACTAACTTATTGCAAGAATGTGTGTGCAAACAACCAATGGACTTTATGCTGAGGGTAAGAAGAAAACCTTCACTGCAACCTGCCTGATAAAGTTCTGCTCTTGTTTCAGTTGAACACAGTATAAATATAGATGTATGACAAAATCTTTGCTCTCTCCCTCTTACATTTAATAGGAAAGCACTGGACATTTATCATGAAGAAGAATATAGCTCATTCAAAAATTAACATATCAAGAGTGGCTGGAAATCTA
The DNA here is from genome assembly GCF_019175285.1 of Sceloporus undulatus. Classification (NCBI taxonomy): domain Eukaryota; kingdom Metazoa; phylum Chordata; class Lepidosauria; order Squamata; family Phrynosomatidae; genus Sceloporus; species Sceloporus undulatus. The sequence goes on along the minus strand of NC_056524.1, from coordinate 51,412,105 downwards.
TAGTCAGTTGTAGAACTCAAATAGGAAGACTAATAAATAAATAAATAAATAAATAAAAATAGCCAGACATTATATCTGATAAGGGTAGAACTAACATAGAGCCTCAACAGACCAGCATAAAAAGCTGGCCTCGGGGCAGGATGAGAGCATGAAATCCACACATTGGCCATTTGGACGTCATCCCCATGCCACCCACCTGACCAGATGGCAGGTAGCGTCATGTCATGCTTTTGGTGCAGCACTTACATGCACTGTGCCAAAGAAGCAGTGAAAAGGTGGCTAGAGCACCCTTTTCATGGCACAAAAAGGAGTCACTTTTTGCGGCTCCTTTTTGCTCCACAGAAAGGCCAGATCACGGCCACAGCATACAGTTGCCACAGCTCTGATACAGCAAGGAAAGGGTGGCATCCCACTGTACCTTATGGTACAGACCCATAAATAAAAGACATAGGATCACATGCACCAGCCCTGGTACTTCAGTTCCTGAAAACTTGTATTGAACAGGAAGGTCTTCAGGGAGCTTCTACAAGCATTGAACTGAACATATATAACATCACCACAAAACTGGGAATTCTGCTTTATCAAAGTTACCATACACAAACGTGTGTATGTGTGTATGTATTCAGATTTTTGAGAAGCTATGGGAGGGAGTGGCTAAAAGTCTCAGAATTCATCAGTCAGCATAGTCACAGGGATTTAGAGTTCCAGTTCTAAAATGGAATTTTTCCAAGTTCCATTAGAAATCTGCTGTAGTTCTTCCCATTCAGTGGAACAGAAGGAGTAATTGTAGTGAGCATGAGATAGGGATGGACATAATATTCAATAATATTTCAAAAATGGTTGAGATGGGTGTCCTGAGTGCCAGGAAACCTCATGAAGAGAATCACAGATTAGAATTTTTGTAGTTTGGCACTTATATGAAAAAAAAAACATGTTTCTTTTTTGTACATTAAATGTCATTATTCATTCTTATTTTGATCAAATTTTATTTTGGAACAATGCATTTTGAATGTTAAGAACAATGACCAGAATCTTCTGTGCCTGTTACCAATGTTTAACTGAGAGATCCATATTCACAGCCCCTTTGTAGACCCATATCAATCACAGCAGTTACTTCTCAATAAGTGGGATGGTTGGGATTCATTTTATAATGCTTACACAACTACAGTGCTTACATTATACAGGACTCTGGCCAAAAAAAATTGGCTGTTCTGTTTTTAGCTCTACGGTTTTCCATAGTTGCCAGTATCTTGTCAGATAATTCATACCCTTGGTTTCCAGAGAACCTTGCACATTCTTCTGTGGCTGGTCAGTTAAAGCCGAAAGAGACAATCTGATATTGAAATGAAGTGCTGATCAATTATCTTCATTTCTTTTATCAAGTGGGAAGGATCTCCAAAGAAACAGTTTTTCCCCATACAATTACTTATGGAACTAAACTAGTTTTAATTTCCTGGGATATAAGAAACTTTGTTTTAGCACAAGAGAAAATTGTCTCTTATAAAAAAATATTTTGTCAACTATCTTTTTATTGTATAGGGCCAGGGTATTTCTAAATCCAATCAACATCTCAGTGTCAGAAATATGCTCTGAAATAGTTTCAATGACAAGATATATCCAGGAAGAAATCATTCTTTTCTTGCTTTCATTGATTTATGGTAACATAATATTTGTTGTTCCTTGCTATTGCAAGAAGAAGAAGAAGAAGAAGAAGAAGAAAGAAGGTAGGAAGGAAGGAAGGGAAAAAGAAAAATAATATTTCTTGCATATATAGTCATGTTCTATGTAAGGAATTTTATTCTGCGGGGTCTGTTGATACTCAAATATTTATACATTTTTTCCACGAAAACAGTAATTCACCTGAACTATTTTTTAAAACTTTCTGTTATCTTGTTTCACAAAACAAAATAAATTGTCAAATTTACATTTAATAGAATCCTTTGATTTATTAGGAGCAACCATCCAATAACTGAGAGATCTAAAATCACATACATGGAATATTCAGAGGATAATACTAAGAGAAGAAATTATTCCTCTACTCATATAAAGTTAATGTACACAAGAGTAATTTATAATTGTATACATGTCTACCCTGCAATAAATTCCATTGTGTTCTGTGCTGCCTACTACTTCCAGATATGTGGGTCTAACAGTACAGTGGACCCTTGTTATACTCTGGGGTTTGGTTCCAAGATCCCCCGTGGATAACAAAATCCATGGATGCACACATCCCATTAAATATAATGATATAGCAAAATGGTGTCCCTTATAAAAAATGGAAAATCAAGGTTTGATATTTGAAATTTATACTTTTTTAAACATTTTCAAACCGTTTATGCTTGAATCCGTGTATAAAAACCCGTCTATAAGAAAGGCCGACTGTACAATGAATGGACATTAAATGTATTCATGTGTGCCTAGCTCAGTGCTGTCTACTCTGAAAAGCAGAAGAGGTTAAGAAGCAGAAGCTATTGCTTCCCAGTGTGGGCCTTCTAAGGTGGCCCAAATCCCACCCCAAAAGGAGCAATCTTCTGGCCTGCTTCTCTGCTTTGTCTCCCACCTCCATGCAGAGGTGAAAGGTCTGAAACATCATATAAAATTAAAATACATTTGCTAACATCTGTAGGTAAATTCTACTGAAAGAAAGAAAGAAAGAAAGAAAGAAAGTCAACCCAACAACTTAACCTCTGTCTTGTTTTGAAAGAAAATTACAGTGGACTGATCAAGTGTGCTAATCTGATTTTCTGCATTTTACATAATTGTTCTATTTGGATCCTTTCTTAAATATGTGGCTTCATCGCTGAACATCTGGAAAAGCATAATGTGTACATACTTAGTAGATAAATACACATGGGCATAACAAAAAAAGCACAATTTTATATTCGCAGTTATCAGTCAATAGCAACAGTTTTTCATAACGCGAGAATACTTCAGAGAACCTTGATTCTATTTCATGATATATCTATGTTACCATGTTTGTAACTTCTAAGTTGCAGTTATGGATCAAGTTTTAAGTGCAGGCTTCCATATGCAAGCCACCAACACTTCTGAATACATTTTTCTGAAAGAAAGACTCAGGGGTGGGGGCAACAGTTTTGTTTCAGAGATGTCTGATTCATGTAGTTGTTCCTGCAGTCTTCTTCTGAGTAATCTCTGAAGCATCATGCCCTTTAGCAGTCAAACAACTCTTGAAGGGATAGAAAGTTACTTTTAAGAAGAAAGAATTACAAGATGTTGTAGTCATTTCTAACTAAGAAGAGGTATCACAAAGTTTTGGGACCCAACACTCTACCACTGTTCAGATGTGATGCCCTCAGCGTGTCATTGTGTACATTATTGTTAACTTTTCAAAGTAAGAAATAGTACAAGAAATAGACAAAAAGCTGTCAATTACTAAGAAATAGACAAAAAAATGTAAAAAAGTTTATCACACAAAGGGAGAATCCCACGGGAAAACGTGAGTTAAATGCAATTTAAAGTACTTTCGAATTTAAACCAAACTTGCAAATTCAGGGAGTTTATCACACTAGAGGACTGCCCACGTGAAATAACGTGAAGTTAATTCGAACACAAAGCAGAGATAACCAGCAGCTTTTTTACTTTTGGGTTCTGAAAGTAAAAAGCTACCAGTTTTCTCTGCTTTGTGTTCAGATTAACTTCATGTTATTTCACATTAACTGTGACGTCATGTGATAAACTTTGGGCATTTCTGGGTTTTCTTTGCTTCAAATCTCTTTTAACTCTTGCTGTCCCATGGAATCTCGCTAGTGTGATAAACTCCTAAGATAGTTCGTGCTACAGAGGTTTGCTTGTACTTCAATTGCGTTAGGTCCATCTTTTGAAATTCTAGGATGTGCACTTTATAAAGGAGTATTTAGAATTCTTAGCCAGAAAATTCTATTGTGTCCTCAAACTACAAGTGCTAGGACTGTGTAGGACGTAAGCTCAGCACTTAAAGTAGAATCATAGGAATTTATCACATCAGAACCTGTAACATTCCCATTGAGTCCTGGAAACATTTTGTGGGAGAACAGTTTGGGAATGGGACTCATCACATTTGAGAAGTAAGAACAGGATGATAACGTAATGGGAACACATTTTCTCACACAGTACCCCCCCTTTGAATGGGTACTTTTGCCGAGTACGTTCTCATATCGTCCTGCTGTAGCACATGCATATTTTGTTTGGTGGGGTGTGATACTGTGATGTCACAGTACAGTACACAGTAATGGTCTACATTCACCCCTGAACTTAAGAAAGGAGGAAGGACATTGTGTTATCTTTTTGTTTTGAGGTTTTACTGACAGAACTTATGTTCAGCTATGCCCCTAGAACAACACATATAGCCACAAGAACAATATAATGTTCCATTACAATGAATACAATAAATGCCAGCTTCACAACAGCAGGATATCCATGAACTACAAATTTGCTGACAAAAGGGTTAAGCAACCCAAATTTATCAATGCTAACTCTTGGCATAATTATTAAAATGTCATCTGAACCTTAGAGGACTACCTTCCTAAATCTTAAAAGTGAATATGATTAATATTTTAGAAAAACCTTAAATATCAATTCCTAACAGCAGCAAAATGTTTTAAAATGTCTCTTTTGGAGCTAATTAACTAAAGATCCATTTGAAAAAGGTTAGAAAACTCAAGTACCACTGTCAACATTTTGAATTTTATTAGTTCTAATGGAGGGAAGTTATTTAAATGTGTTGTCACATTTAAACATTTTCACTTATATCATTTGCTCAATAACAAGGGCACTCAAAACATTGGGTATAGTGTAGTTTAGAGTAAAGAATTATCTCCTGATACAATTCTGGGTGTATATGATATACTGTATTCTTATTACAATACAGTGTATTATCTTTACTTGTTCACATAAATATGTTCTTTACAAAGCTTTTTTTCAAGGTTTGATATGCTGTAGACAAATACCCTTTGTTTTCTTTCTGCTGACTTAGGACTGAAACAGGTGGCCTTATAGGGGCAGCTTGACACCACCCCTTTGAGCCCCAAATCGGGGCCACAGCAACTGCACGCTGTAGCTGAAAATCTGGCTTTTTTCTGGTGAAAAAGAAGCGGCAAAGTGCCATTTCTTTTTACACTGGAAAAATGGCACCCTTTCCACCACTGCCACAGCTTTTTGACATTCCTGTGGCATGTAAACGTCACACTACCAGAGCGCATCAATGCTGCCCATCATCTCGTTGGGTGGGCATTGTGATGCTGGCTTGGGGCTGGCATTGGCATGGGCATCATCTAAAGGTGATGCCCCATGCCATCCCGAAGCTGGCTGAAGCTGCCAGTTAGTTTTGCCCCATGGACAGTTAATGAGTGGTCAAGCAGACTATTAAGAAATTCAGTATGAAGCTGAAGGACTGATCAGACAGGCAGAAAAAAACAACAGGATAGCATTGGTTTTTAGGAAAGTGGGTGGCAGCCCTGCTGTCCGCACGGTCAGCTCTGAAGGCAGGAGGAACACCCATGAGCTGTCTGCACCAGGCAATGTCAAGTCGCACCATTCAGTTATTTTTTTCACTTTCCCATCATGCATGCTCACTATCAGACAAAGACACCACCTCCCACCCAGTGGATGCTCCATGTGACCAACCACACAGTTGCATGTTTGATGTATCACTTGTTCAATTCATCAGTGTGCCCTGTGACATACTTGGCAAAGCACACTCACTGATGCCCCCATACATACCCCCTTTCCTCCCTTCTCCCCATGCTTCCACCGTTGGACTGTCTGAATTGTATGTGTTGTAATTAAATCCATTGCATTATTAGTGACCTCCTCTGTCTGATGTACTTTTGCGTTTTGTTGTCCAGCATTCCTGCACTCATTCTGTGCTGTGTATATGCAGATGTGATATTATGCATTTTCCACAATGAGGCAGAGTATCAGAGGCTCTTTTTGGTCTAGCTTGTAGCCCTGGAGCATGGCTTCATGTTAATTTTTACCTGGTTTCACATTGCACAGCTTGGCTTCATGTCATTTTTAACCACTTTATTTTGTCATTGCAAACAATCCCTAAGAATAGGTTGCTCAGTGTGATGACTAGGTCATCCTGTCATTTGGAAACTTCTCTTGACTACAAAGGGTTAATCTAGGGGGAGTTACATGCTAATGAGAGCTGACATCACATGCTAATGAGCAGCTACATCATAGCTGACGTAAGGCTCACCTGGCCAATCAGCAGTGCCAGCGCGGCTTTTTCAAGAAGATTCAAAGAGAGGGCTTTAAATACCCCTGTAGGACCATGCGTCCTTTGTTCTCCATCTTGGCTTTGGTTGGGGAAACCAGATGCTTTTTTTTGTCCTCTGAGCAGCTGGAGGACCGGCTCAGGAATGCAGGTAGAGTTGGCACGGAGCCAGCTCCCTGATTCCAAGAATTCCACAAAGACTACAAAGCCCATCACTGTGTGAGTAGCTCAGGAACAGTGCCAGTTAGTGCGTTTAGGTTTTTGTTATATTATCCAAATAGCTTGGCTGAAATGAACTCTTTGTAATTTATGCTTCTATACCTGCAAGGCAAGGAGGCCTTGCATGAATGATATCTTTCTATTCTTGCTATTTCTTTAAAATAAACTTCTTTCTTTTAAAAAGTACCTACTGTCTCTCTCTCTGCTCCCTGTACACGCGTCTTGAAGCTTGGTCTACTGGTGATTGTGGGCTAGCAAGAAAGGAAACTTGAGGTCCCAGAAGGTCCCAGTGTGTGCTGGGAAACGTAGTTCATTGAGATTCACTGGGTGGTGGCAGCAGAAGAAAAGTTCTTGTAAGGGACTCCCTGGGAGTAAGGGCCACGCACAGGGCATTGCTCCCAGGGAATCATCACACTCAGACTAAGGAACCAAACAATAATCAATGGCATTCTAGGGCTCAGTACAGATGGTGCGAAAGAGCTGTGCTGGGGCCAAAAGTAGGGTTGGGGAGGACGCAGCAACCGCACACTCCCCAGCCCTACTATGTATGGAGGGTGCCATCTTGGTATGGTGCTGTCCATACGCAGTGGGCGATGATGCCATCATGCGCATGCCATGTCCAAATGGACCACTGTGCACCTGATGTCATTGTGCCGCTGGAGGGCGCTTAGGGCACCCTATTTGCAGTGCAAGAAGGAGCTCTGAAATGGAGCTTCTTCTGAGAGGGTGCCTTGTTCCTGTGGCAACTAGATTGCCACAGGAACGAAGCCAGGGAGAAAGGTCCTGAGCGGCCCCTTTCTCCTCCGGCTGTGCCTGTCAGGGTGTCCATGGGGCATGAAGCCCCATGAACAACCCTTTCCAGGCCATGGGGAAGTGGTGTTTTCCCGGTTCCCCGTGGCCTGGAAAATGCTGTGTTGGAACCACAGCGGCTGCCAGTGAGGCTGCCCTGCCTCCAACCCGGCAAGAAAAAGGACGCCTGCAGACCGCCCCTCTTCTACCTTCTGTACCCCACCTAGGGCTCACTGACTTTTAAAAAACAGTTCATTCCTTTCAAGGCCTTACTACCAATCTATAGTGCTGTTGCAGTACTAAAAGGTTAATCTCAGCTCTGTCTACCATTTGTTGCAGTGGGAAAAAAAGAGTAAGGCAAGGCTGGGATATGTGTGGTCCTTCAGATATTGCTGGGGTGGGGAACTCTCATCATCGGCATTGGCTATACCACCTAAGGCTGATTATCCCAAGTTTTAAATATATATACACACAACATTTTATGACTGTCTTCACACTCAAGACAGCACAATCAACCTGGTATGTGTTTCTCCTCAGCACAATTAATTGAAATTCTATAGAAGTAATAGAGCCAGTATGGTGCAGCAGTAGGGTTATGACTGAGTCAGTGCAGTGTAGTGGTTTAAGTTTTGAATTAGGACACTGGGAAGCCTGGGTTTAAATCCCTGCTCAGCCATAGATACCAACTTAGTGACCTTGGGCAGGTCACACTCTTGCCTCTGAGGAAACCAAAGGTAAACTGTTCTCTAAACAAATCTTGGGGAGGGGGAACCCTGCAGTAGGTTTGCCTTAAGGTCATCATAAGTCAGAAAGAACATGAAGGCATATGACGACAACAACAACAACAGAAGCAGCAAATGTTTCTGGTCCCTACTCAGCCAAGTGACCTTGGTCAAGTCACATTCTCCTGGCCTTAGTGAGAAGCAATGGCAAAACTTCCTTTGAATAAATTTTCTGTAGAAAATGATATGCTTGTCATAGGTTGGGGACAACATGAAAGCACATAATAACAATAGCAGCAGCAACAAGAACAACATAGCATACACAACAAAGAAGCTAGAAACCAACTGTAGCCCTAATGTAGTTCAGTCACACTGTAGGATTCAAATGTCTTAATCAGTAAAACTGTGCTGAAATTGTTGTGGTTGTGAAAGATTATAACCAGGAATACAGATTTTTTATTATTATTTAACATTGCTAAATGGGAATACTGTATTTGGTACTCCCTCAATAGAGTAATACTTCTGTGCTTTCAAGATCACTATAGTCATTCAAAAATTGCTTGGCAGAAAAATATAAATATACATTTATAAACAAAAATATGGAGCACATTTTGACTGAATATAAGTGGTAATTCAACACTTCAGGCAGTATCTAAAAGTAAAAGCCAAACCGTGAATTTTTTTTCTTTTCTTTTTTTGTTTTTGTTTGTAATGCCATGTGAATTTTTTGCATACAATTGTCCAGGCATAGCACACCAATCGCAGCACTTCTGTTAGGAAAGAAAGCTCACTAACAAAAAGAAATTCATCCTTAGTCAAATTAACTGCCTTGGCTGCAAAGAAAGTGAAAGGATTCGTTAATCTGTCAGAAAATGACCAATTTGAGAGGAAAACCTGGCTCTGTTCATGACTGGAGAAAAAACTAAACAAATTAAAACAAGATGTGAAATACTTACTTGGTCTCTAAGAATATCAAGGTAGATGTGTCAAGTCATCACCCAATTATGTTAACATTACTTTTGAGCAAGTGAAGCAAATTGCCTTTATCATCAAAAAACTTGAAGGTGAAAAGAATAAAAATGATTCTAAAAAAGAGACAGGCTGTATATTAAAGATTTTACTTGTAAGCATTTGAGTCTCTAAGGTCTTGCAATGAAAACCAAGATGTGGAGAAAGCACTCGCTTCCCATTTTACATTTTATTTGCTGAAGGCTGCAAATAACAAATGAAACTGAACTTTTTATGAGAAAAAAGTTCTAACAAAGATGCAACAAGAATCCTTCCAAGCCAAAATCCTATATACTTTTAGTGTATTGTAAATTTGTTGTTGTTGTTGTTGTGTACATTCAAGTCATAGCTGACTTATGGTGACCTTAAGGTAGGCCTATTATGGGGTTTTTCTTGGCAAGGTTTGTTCAGAAGCAGTTTGCCATTGTCTTCCCCTGAGGCTGACAGCATGTGGCTTGCCCAAGATATATCATGATATAATAGTTGCACTGGAAAACACCATTGTGCAACTTATTGTGCAGCACCTGACACAGCCTAGAGCTCTCTTGTTATGTCATGCTTGACTAGGTCTCCACCCACCAACTGAAAAATGAAACAATTCTGTGTGTGCACAGCTCTTTCATGTAAACTGTGAGAAAGTACAACCACTTGCACCACTAATACTGTCCCAGCATGATTCTGTCCTCAGTGAGTCCAAGTTCTTTTAAAAAAAATGCTCAGAAATCTATCAATGACTTTTCATCCAGTTCCAGAATAGATCTCAACATTGTTACAGACCTTTCAGTAGACTTGAAATGCAGCCTTTTTTCTCTTTTTTCATTTGTCCAGTCTGTAAGATGTATATTTTTGGTGATTGAAAGAAGACAAAAGGGAGTGGGATGGGAACAGAATGGGTGCTATCACCTATTTTAGTGCACACCAGAATGCCGCCAATAGCGCCAGAAGTTCCCATTGCATTCCTGATCCATTTCACAGGAGGCAATTTTCAGGAACGCTTCTGAACAGTTCCTGCAAATCGCCTCCTGTGGGACAGATCAGGAACAGAATGGGAACTTACAGCGGTGTTCGTGGCATTCCAGTGTGCAATAAAATGGGTGGCAGCAGGCATTCTGTTCCCATCCTGCTCCCTTTCATCACGCCCCAATCCTGTCCCTGGGGGCTGTGCAGTAAGCTTATCTGTCTCATACACATATTGGACAAACTTAATTCTGTGCCAAATTACATATTATCCTTCAAATATTATATGTTATGCTTTAGGACAGTGATGATGAACTTTTTAACGATCAAGTGCCCAAACTCAGTGGTGTTCCTGAACTGGGTGTCATCTGGTGCTGGGGGGTGTGGGACATAAAAGGGGGAATTTCCACGGGTGGGACTACTAAGGGGGGAAACCCAAGGCACGTTCTCTCAGCATCAGGCTAGCAATAGCAAACCCCTCTGCTGAAATGTCATGCCACCGCTTTTCCTCCCCCTCCTCCTCCTCCTCGCTCCAGCAGCGGGTGGGTTGCTGGAGCATGGGCCACCACCACCACTTCCTCTTCCTTCTCCTCTTCCTCCTGCCTCCTTTTCTTCCCTCCCTTACTCCTGGCTCTCATCATCAGCTGGCAGGTGGGCGGCTGGTGATATGGGACTGCTGCTGCTGCTGCCACTTCCACTTCCTCCTCCTCTTTGTTCTCCTCCTCTTCCTCCCTCCCAGGGACAGGTGGGTGGGTGGCTGGAAGCATGGGGCCATTGCTGCCACTTCTTCTTTCTCCTCCTCCCTCCCTCCTGGCTATCACCAGCAGGTGGGTGGCTGGTAGCATGGGACTGCCACCACTGCCACCACTTCCTCCTCCTCTTTCTCCTGCCTCCTCTCCCTCCCTCCCTCCCCTCACCAGCAGCAAGAGGCTCAAGTGCCCACAGAGAGGGCTCTGCATGTGAGCTCTAGCACATGTGCCATGGGTTTGCCATGGCTGCTTTAGGACAACTAACTTTAATAAGCTCAGAGAAGTATTGTGTGAGATTACATAATCAGAAATACTCAAAGAAAAGGGTGGGAGTTTCTTAAAAGCAATATATTGATGGCATAATTGGACACAATTTCAATGAGAAAGAAAAGTGGGAGGTGCCTGAAGAAACCAGAGTTGATATATAAAGAACTTTCAGATGAGTTGCAATCCAAGGAGAGATGTACAAGAAATAGAAAAAGGGGGAAACCACCAAAGATGAATACAAAATTATTGCCAGAAAATGTAATAATAATAATAA
>NC_056524.1:51399156-51400893 GCF_019175285.1 Sceloporus undulatus | reverse complement strand
TAATAATAATAATAATAATAATAATAATAATAATAATAATAATAATAATAATAATAATATTTATATCCCACCCCTCTACAAGACGCAATCAGGGCAGCTTACAAAGATTAAAAAAACATGTATTCCGAAAAAAACCCTCAAAATACAATTAAACAATATAAGAGTTTAAAAAAATCATACATAAAAGGAAAATAATTTACACACACACACACACACACACACAGAGCAAACTATAGACCGTGACTAAAGTGCGGTCGGAGATCTTAGAATTCTTCTGATGTCCAGAGAAACTATTTGGGAAAGGCCTGTCGAAAGAGATCCATCTTTATAGCTTTTTAAAAGCTGTTTAGGGTGGTAATTTCACAGATCTCATCCGGCTGGCCATTCCACAATCTGGGCGCAACAGAGGAAAAAGTCCTTTGGGAGGTTGTGGACAGCCTTGTTTTATAAGGCTGTAGCAAATTCCTCCCTGAGGATATAAGTGTGTGGGGAGGATTATATGGAAGGAGAGGGTCCCGAACATAGGTTAGACCCAAGCCATTTAGGGTATTAAAGGTGATGACCAACACCTTGTACTGGGCCCAGAAACTAATGGGCAGCCAATGAAGTGATTTTAAGATCAGTGTTATATGGTCTCTTCTGGATGTACCAGAGACCAGTCTGGCTGCCATGTTTTGAACTAATTGAAGTTTCCGGACCAAGCACAAGGGTAGCCCCATGTAGAGTGCATTACAGAAATCAAAGTGTGAGGTTACCAGTGCATGTACTACAGTGTCAAGGTCCCTGACTTCCAGGAAAGAGTGCAGCTGGCGTATCAGCCGAAGCTGATAACAGGTACTCCTGACCGTCGCATTCACCTGGTTTGTCATGTGAAGTGACGGATCTAGGAGCATCCCCAGACTGCGAACACAGTCCTTTGAGGGGAGTGTGACCCATTCCAGGATTGGAGGTTGTATCCTGATACCTGGGTTCAGAGCCAATACTGAGAGGTCTAGTGACACCAATAGGACCACACTGCCCCAGTCAATGCCCAGGAGAAGATCATCAGCCATAGCAACCATGGCAGTCTCTTTTTTTTATTCATTTTTATAGCATTTTCAAAGGACAACATACAATATACACATTAATTACAAACATTTACACCATCCTTCTAACTCCCCCACCCCACCTTCCCACCACCGTACATAAAGAAACAGTTCTTCATTATTACCCAAAATTTCCTTTTGAGTTATCTGTCTTCTTTTCATGTCACGTAAATATTCCTTGTTTTACACTGGACATTAGACATTGTCTCTCTTGACACATATTTTTAAAACAATCAACATACATTGCACTTCCTACTACAGTACTTGTTTTTTCTTTAGTGGCAGTCTCAACTCCAAATCCCATTCTAAAGCTAGTTTGAAATGGATCTAGATAATCGGTTTCATCCAAGACAGCTTAGAGTTGAAGAGCAACCGCTCTCTCGATCACCTTGCTCAGAAATGTCCATAAAGAGACTGGCCTGTAGTTCTTCATATCCAGAGGGTCAAGGGCAGGTTTTTTCAGGTGTGGCCTAACCACCGCTTCCTTCAAACAGGATGGAACATGACCCTCCCTAAGGGATGCATTGATGATGTTCCTTAAGAAAGAGAAAGTCAGAAAAGCTAAAGCTCAGAATGAGGTCAGGCTTATTACTCAAGAGGCTATTTAGATAGATAGATAGATAGATAGATAGATAGATAGATAGATAGATAG
>NC_056524.1:51383375-51399146 GCF_019175285.1 Sceloporus undulatus | reverse complement strand
ATAGATAGATAGATAGATAGATAGATAGATAGATAGATAGATAGATATGTCCAAAACAAAAAGAAGAACAAGGAAATGTTAGGGTCACTGTGTGAGGAACTTGATGAAAGAGAAAAGACAGAGCTGCTCAACACCTCCTTTGCCTTGGTTTTCTCCCAAAGGAAAAATAGTGCTTGACCAGGTGAAAACAGAGCGAATGAAGCAGCAATGGGACTGCAGCCTAGCATATGTAAAGGGATATCACTTTAGGTGAATTCAAGTCCAAGGGCCAGATGAAATGCACTCAAAGGTACTTAAGGAACTTGTGGATGTAATAGGAAATAGGACTGAAACAGTAACATGGATGCTAGGAAAGACTCTAGAGCAGATTATTAAAGAGTCTTTCTGTGAGCACTTAGAAAGGAATCCTGTGGTTATACAAAGTCAGCATGCGATTTCTCAAAAACAACTCATACCAGACTAATCTTATCTTTTTTTGATAATTAAAAGTTAGGTTGATTAGAGGAATGCTATGGATGTAGTATATCTTGACCTGTCTAAATCTTTTGAAATGGTAACTCATGATATTCTGAGGACAAGCTTGTCAAATGTAGGCTAGACAGTGTAACTTTTAGGTGGATTTGCAACTGGTTGACAGATCAAACCCAAAGAGTACTCATCTATGGTTTATCTTCAACTCGGAGAGAAGTGACTAGTGATGTGCCACAGGGTCCAATCCTGGGCCCACTGTTTCTCAACATAAATGATGTGAACAATGGACTAGAGGGGGTAATTATTAAATCTGCAGATAATACCAAATTATAGGGGACTAAATAATAACCTGGAGGACAGACTAACTTTTCCAAAAAAAGATTAACTTTTACCAAATCTGTTGTTTTGTAAGCAATGGGCCATTATGCTTATCATATATATTTTTCTTTAAGTAATTTTATGTAATTTCATGCATATGTGGGCACCTACTGCACTAAGACATGTGCATAACATTTGCTTCATTGTGCTGGCTAAAAAAAAAGATCACAAATAGGAGTGTTTGAATTTCCCCCCCTCCCTCTCTCTCTCTCTTTCTTTTCTTGGATTTAAGGGTAAAAAAAAAAAGTATCATAGGCTATTGCTGTTCATATTTAGCAAATATTACCCTTACCTTATGTTTGCCAATATTACACCTTCCATTTTTCTGCTAGCATGCTAACAGCTTACCTCAACATATCTGTCCATACGTAGCCAATTATAGTTTTTCACCAATTACTTCTCACAGCTGCAAGTCTTCCCCAATATCATTTTCCAGATGCATGGCACTTTATGTTCTATTTCCAGGCAACCTCCATACTGGTTGTGTAACAAACTAGTGAGTGAATAACTCCTATGACACCCCAGTTGTGCCAAGAGTTTCCTTAGCTCTTTGCCAGTTTCCCAGTTGCTAATTTGAAGCACAACAAATACTTTAAAATATCCAGAAAAATATTCGGATTGAGAAGGGAATAAACCCAGAATGAACAATACACAACTATTTTTAGCTTGTTTGACTATTATTATCTATGTAGACTTTTTTCCACTTCACTTTTCTCCCAGAATGATTCATTATATCAAAAGAAGATACTTATTAAGATGTTAAAGATGTTTTTCCCATCTTAATAAAATGGCTTTGCTACACTTTGCTCATGGTGGGCAAAGTATGGCGTGAGGCCACGAAATACAGCCCTTGAAGCTCCCCAAAGCCTCACGTTGAACTCCTGTGATTCAAAATTTTTCTGCAAAATGCAGTGGTTCTTCCCTCACTTTTGAAGCCCCTCACCACTCGCAAAAAAGGCTAAAAATAGTCTCAAATCAAAACCAGAAGTGTCACAACATAACTTCCCACCACATTTGGCGTGATGGTACACTGTGTCAGCATGCAGCAGCAAATGTGTCCTTTTTCTCTATAGTTGCCCACTCTAGTTTAGATGAGCACATGGAAGGAAAGGGGAGATTCATCTTGCTTCCCTTTCTCCACTACTGGTCACATCATCTTTTTGCATAACATGGTTAATTGATGATCTGTGGTACTTAGCCAGCATGTGCAGCCTCCTTCCACTCACAGGGCAACAATTTTTTATTCAAGTGGCCCTTTGCCCTGTAACTGGTTGCTACAGAGGTGCTTTTCATAAATTCAATTATGTTTTAACATTATAAGTCACTTATAAAGTTTTAATATTATGGAATATTCTGTGTTTCTGTAACCATAGGCTGTGTCCCAGTTTTAGGAGAAAGTTGGAACGTAAGTTAAGTCAGCCAGTAACATACAACAGAAGCTTGAAAGACTCTATCCAGAACTTTTGCTGAATGTGGGGAGGGCCAGCAGATGTGTGCAGGTCAGGGGTTGGATCAGTGGCCTTTGTCCTTTGGTCATCTTCTATTCAGACATGAAGAGAAGCAAAGAGTATTTGAATCATCATACCTCTCCAAAACATAACAAGACACTTAGGATGAATTTTTCTGAATTTATGAAGGAGTGCATTCTTTATCCCTTCTATCAGGATGCTCGTTCTATAGTACTATTGACTACTAGCCATAGCAGTGAATATAAAGATGGAACAGTTTCATTGCAATGACAATGACAGGCTCTATCTCTAAAATACACTGAGAGCAGCCAGCAAAGTGCCTATCAATTTGGCAGCCCACATTAAAAAGATTGGGATTTACCTGTGGCTGCCTCTGGTGGAGCAACTCGGTTTGTTCTTTATGGCAGCTATACCAGCACCACTGCTAATAAGAATCTGGAGAAGGAGAAAAGCAATATTCTGCTGCACACTTCAGTCATAGGATTGCACTCTATTGGTGTTCTTTTGATGATGAAAATCCTCTTGATCCAGTAAAGATTTATGTCAGTAGAACATGGAGGGGTCCTTTGAATCAATACCCAGATTGTTCTGAAGGTTCCTAACCTAAAGGAGCAGAGTTAGTGTCCAAGGGGTGAATGCTCACTAAAGAATTTATCCTTCCCCCTTTTGCTTCAGGAAGTTGCCATTAGATCAAGAGATTTTCATCCACAGTGGGATGTTTGTTTGAGCAATTCTACAAATGCAGTAGCATTAAATCCAGCTGGCAATTGCAAGTCATGTAGATCAATAAAATCAAGGAACTTATGGAGGTGTAAATTATTTAGGTTCCATTTGATTTAACAGGTCAACTCTAGTCAACGCTACATTTCCATGCCACTTCATAGTGAACTCAACACTCTCTAAGTGGTTTATAATCTGTAAACCAATTGCCCCCAACAAGCTGGGTACTCATTTTACGGACATATGAAAGGATGAAAGGCTGAGTCAACCTGGAGCCCTCTGGGATAGAAATCGCAATGTTGTGGCTGCAGTAACAGCATTTAACCACTGCACCACCAGAGCTCCTTACTTAAAAACCTGAGGCCAGTATTTAGGCCAGTATTTCAACTGGCCTCTGGCCTTACTGCTACTTTCAAATACAAAGCAACACATAGCTGAAATAAGTCCTTGGCAATTAGCAAAGGTTTTTGTTTTGTTTTGCTTTGCTTTGCTATGTTTTTACAGTCTTTAGGGGCTTTTTATAGGGGTGGTAAATTTGCTTTTGGAGTTTCTTCACACAGGCTATATACAGATAAACAGATCTAGCTTCAAAATATTTGTGATTTCTCTCTCTATCTCTCTCTGTGTTGTGTGTGTGTGTGTGTGTGTGTGTGTGGTGTATTTTATTAGATAACCCCAGAATTTCTCTTGTTGAATAGACAGTATTTGTTTTCTTGTATGATTACTTGCTGACAGGTTTGCATATTTTATTCAGTCATTCATTACTTGGCTTTTCCTGCATGTTTTCGTTGTTGTTTTGATGCCTCTGGCCCCAAAAATAGCTTGCTACTGACTTGTTGTTATCAACCATAACATTCTATTTCATTGCATTTCTAAAAAATTAGGCCTTGGCTTTACATGAAGGCTGCTTTAAGTACAAGATTGCTTTAGGATTGAAGAGTAATATAGGACAACATTGTTTATCTCAGATTTCTCAGTTATAAAATATTTTTATTTTGATCATAATTTATAGCCCTTATTGTTCATCCTGTGGTTTCAGAGTCTTGTTTCAATCTTGAATTGTTTTATAATAACAGTGTGAAAGGATATAAAGCAAGTGTGGAAATTGTGCAGCCCTTCAATTGCTGTTAACTGTAACTCCTAGCAGTTATATCCAGCATAGTGGATAGTGGGGTATTCTAGATAAGAGTTACATTGAATAGGAGCACACAATTAACAACCTTGATTTATTTAATAAGTGCAGGGGCTCAAATTTTGTAACAACTTGTCTGCAGACTCTGGCAGAGCTTGATGAAAGGTTTCTGCTATAATTGGAGGTATGTGTGTGTGTGTCACTAGCTACATTAATTTTGACTCCTTTAAATTAATATCTAATTTGGTTAATACAAGTGATTCTATCCCCACCCCAAGAATGCAGATTGGTCACACTGAAAGATATCATTGATGGATTAATCGATTTGGAGCAAGGTTTTCATGATTGAACAGTTCCACTGGCTACTATTGGCCCCATACAGACAGGCCAAAATAAAGCTTCTTCGGGTCACTTTGGAGGTATGCTGTTTAAATGATGCATATGTCCTAAGAGCCTGGAAGCCACACCAAAGCCAAACTCCAGTCCTAAGGATACAACTTTGCAAGTGGTAATGAACACCTGGGAATAGTCATGTCTAACAGAGTTGGACCAAGGCATTTTTCTGCCCAAAATGGAGTAACAAGTGGCACCACTATGTCAAAGAACATTGTATACCAATTAAACAATTCCACAAGCATCTCTCTTAAACCCAACAATAAAAATAAAATAAAATCACATATTAAATAACTTACAGTTTGCTACCCTTTCATAAACTTCAAAATATGCTGGATAAGATAGCTGCCTTAGTCAGCTCAATGACACGTCCAACATCATGTCAGATACTTGTGCATCAAAAGGACTGTCTAAGGCTTCAAGATAATCAGTCTCCAAGAGATTTCGGGGGGGGGGGGGATCTGTGTCAGATCATTATATTTGGTCCTTCAGTGCTGTGAAGCTTACAAGCAGTTTGAATATAAAGTCTGACCATGCATTGTAAACTAATGGAGCCAATGTTACTTCTTAACTCAGAGTCATTGTTTTCATAAATAGAGAAAAACAGCAAGGCCAGAATCTTCTTGGCCATGTATGCTTGTGTAACCAAGAGTTACACATACCTAAGTCATTCTTATGCTGTTGCACAAAGAGGTTTCCAGTACATCCTTGTGTTACTCTTTGTTCCCAGATGCCTAATAGTAGGCAGAGAATAACTGGATGCTGAGCCACCTCTTCAGGTTGAATTGAAATGGATTGGCCATGGGGGCTGTTGGGGGAAAAATCCCTGCATTACTGTCATCTTCATGGTAGCTGTCTCCTTCCTGGACTTCACCATCTTGCATAGGTACATGTGTGAAGATGCATGCTCTACCAGTATCAAATAGTATGTTGGTTCATGGATTATATGCATGAGAAGTGGAGTGGGGGTACCATTTAGGTTGTATAATATACTCTCTTTGTGAAAGCTCACAATCTAATTAATCAACTTGCTTGTATATTAATAATAAGGAAAACAATTCCTTAAAACCTAAAAGTGTATAATATCTGCTAAGAATAAATAATACTGTATAAACCCATATAATTCAAAAATGTGGTTTAATATATCCTGAGTGAGGTTCCCTTGAACTTCTCTTATTAGCCACTGTGGGATCAATTGCTGTTGGAACAGATAAACATACAAATAAAAGTCATTGCCTGCATTAACTTGGTTTAAAAGAAATATATTCCTTTGGATATTACTTATGAGTCTTAATTGAATAGATAAATTTAACTTGATCTTCATAATAATCAATAAAATAATTCAGAGTTTTAACTTTATTTATTTATTTTTATTCATTGCACTTATATCCTTTCTTGAAAAATAGGATCCATATAGTGTTCTTTATTGTGTTCCTTACAGTGCAAACCCAAACATGTCTGCTGGGAAGTAAGTCACATTGAGCTTAATGACCTTATACGAGTTTATATGTGGACTGCAGTTTTAAGCACCTTTCTCTAAATCCAGTTATTAGTCCTAGCTAGTATAGATTCATTCAATCAATGGGAACTTGGAAAATCAACATATATGTAAGATGCATTAGGTCAATGGCTTTATTGTAGTTTGGACTAACATTGGAAGTCCTTTATCATTCTGTGTTTTTAAAAAGATCTTTATTTGGGGCAAAGCAAGGATGATATATGGTCTTCAACACTGTATCAGAATCTATTATTTCATAATTTAATTCTAGAAAATATCCAATGTGTAATGTTCTGTCAAGACTCAAGTTCAGAGAGATCATTTTCAGAGAATTACATCTATATTCAACATAACCAAACAAGAATTTCTATTTTTAATGTGGTTGTTCTCCTTATTAACATGCCATGAACTAGATGAATCACAGCTGTATAATTAAGTTATTGGAACAAAATATAAATGGATACATCAGAGAGGCCTCAAATCTGTCAGTAACACAAATTATCTCTTAAAGCAACTGTTGAAAAAGTTGAAGATGATAATATAATAGGCACACCATGAGTCCATCCAAGCCGAATGTCATGATCAAATAAACTGTAAAAGAAGTAAGTGGCTAAAAAAAATTAATACCCCACAGAGAATCATCCATGTGAATAGCTAAGATGAATGAACAATATGACTGTCATTTTATATATCATCACACTACAGAAACTAAAGCCAAATCATTGCATTATTGGATGCAATACAATTATCCCTATTGAATCCAAAGTCTCCATAAAGAAATGATCTATCTTTATAAATTATTATGGACACACAGCAAGACTGGAGAAAAAGGAAGGAACACTGTTGGATTGAGCTCTGAGTTCCTCTCTTCATATTGGTTTTATTTGTTTTATGTATTTTCTCCATCGTTCTCCATTCCTTCTTATTGAAAACGTATCAGGCATAATTTGGGAGACAGTCTTCCATCAGATTTTCCTGAAGGGAAGTCCTTGAACTTGTTCCCTCGCCTAAAGTCCTTACACATATTGATTTCTTCAATATAGCCTTTTCATTGTGTGGTTTCTTTTCATTTGATGCCATCTTACACCTTATTTTCATATCTGCTCTAGAAGTAGGAATCTTTTTCACAGAGCAATCCCATGCATATCTTTTCACAAGTCCAGTTGAATTCTTTAGGTCCTATTCCAATGCATAGGACTGCAGTAAATGGAACGGGCCCATTGCATCCTAAAAAGGGGGCATTCTGGGGATGGAATGGGGCTAAGAATGGAGTTTACTGCACACTGGAACTACATCTGTTCCAGGGGGCACGATTTTTGAGAACACTTTGGAACAGTTCATCACAATCGCGCCCCCTGGAATGGATGTAGGACGCAACTGGAACATCCGGCGGCAGCGGCGGCATTTCAGTGTGTGGTAAACTCCATTCTTAGCCCCATTCCATCCCCAGAACACCCGCTTTTTAGGATGCAAGGGCCCGTTCCAGGGCCCATGCGATAAAGTTCATAGTTTTTTTTGGAAAATTTCCTTTGTTTACAAATTACTTCTGTGCTGAAAGGCAAAAGAAATATTCCAAATAATAACTGAACATTATCTGTGCAAGATGCAATTTTTAAAAAACAAAATAGTGACAAGTGTGAAAATATCTAGTTTTGAAGCGCTTGCTCAATAAAACAGCTGTATGAAGTAAACATTATTGTTGTTGCTGTTGGGAAAAAAACCATTCATTTTCATGTAAGAATCTTCAAGCCACATGCCTCTTGAGTAAGGGCCCAGAGAGACAGGCCAAAATAAAGCTGCTTCAGGTCACTTTGGAGGTATGCTGTTTAATTATGCATGCATCCTAAGAGGCCAGAAGCTGCGCCAAAGCCATGCTCCACTCCTAGGTATGGGAGCGCAGCTTTGGTGCAGTTTCTGGCCTCTTAAGATGCGTGTGTCATTTAAACTGTATACCTCCAAAGTGACTTGAAACAGCTTTATTTTGGCCTGTCTGTTTGGGCTCTTAATTCACTATTTTCTGTCAGCTCACCCTGGCATATGTGAAATAATAATAGTTCAAAATATTTATGAAGTCAAGATTCCATCAAGAAAAAAAAAACTTGCTCTCTTAGAAAATTACACATCATTATAACTTTACAAAAAAATATATGACAACACAGATTTGTATAAAGCATTAAGATGCACAATGGTACAATAACAATCAAGTTTCAAAGCCACACATTTTAACATCATAAAATGTCACTATTTATAGTTGGCAGTCCCAGCTCTGTGTCCATGCAACCAGGCAAAATACAAAGCAAGGGATCATGTAATTAATAACATTATCAAGTGAGCATATTTGGTCCTTCCAGTTACCTAGAAACTGCTCTAATAGCAAGTAACTAAAGGAATCACTGTCTATATAATGCTTATTTTAAAGGGTGAGACCAATGGTTAATGTATAAATATGACCACTTGTAAATTATTATTATTGGAACATCTGGTTGTGTTTGTTGTTTCATGAACAACAACAAGCATATTCTCCCATATTTAAAGTAGGAAACCAAATTGTTGAGAAAACTGTATTCCCTGATGAAATATTTAATAACAATTAACAAAGTCTTAATGCATATTACTTGCTTAATTTCATAGCTTCTTTTATTTGTCTGACATAGCTAAATGATGCTGACCAGGTACAAATCATAGGTGATGAATGCCTCCCACACAGAGACATATGAAGCAGTCAAGTCATTCTATCTCAGTAATGTCGGTTCATATTGGAAAAAGGTCCCAAAATCGTTAAGAAAGGCTTGAAATGGGGGGAAAGCTGATGGACCAGGTTGTGAAGTTCTGGGAGACTAGCAGCTCATCTGCATACTTTCTCCTAGCAACCTTTGCTGAAATCATCATGAATGAATGAACAAAGAAGTATTTGGAGAGGCAACAAGTTTCTGAGCCAGTGGCATACACCTTGTAGTGTGTACAGTTATATTCAACATAGTTATTATAGGGTGAAAGAAGAGAAAAATAACACCAGTGACAGAGCAGAAGTTCTGCAATGCACCTGCAAATGTTTGTCTTCTTGATGGGCACCTTGCTCTGACCTCAGAACAAGTGGCTTTTGGTGGCAGCAGATGCTGTTTGGGGCCCAATGGGACTCCTTTCCAGATAACCACTTCAGTATAGAAATTGACGTCTGTAGATCTTCCAGACGTTCCAGAGCAACAGGTAAGTTATTTTAATTCATTTTAACCTTGTTATACCCTGATTCTGGTGTGGAACATGTGCAAGTTGTCCAGACTGCTTGCACCAGAATCAGAGGTTGGGCCGTGCACCTTCCAAGCACGATGATGCCAGAACATGAGAGGGAATCCTTATCAAAACGTTAGATGGGTAACACATTGGAAGATATGAACAGAATTCATAAGGGGCCTCAAAAACCTAGAAAACTGGGCTAAAACTAATAGAAGTGACAAATGCAAAATTCTACATTTAGGCCATAAAAAACAAAGGCAGACTTATAAGATGGGGAAAACTTGTTTTAGCACCAGTAAATGTGAAAAGCACTTTAGGATTATTGTTAATTATAAGTTGAAAATGATCCAGCAATGTGATACTGCAGTAAAGAAGGCAATATGTTAGCCTGCATTAATAGAACCATAGATTTGAAGACAAGGGAAGTAGTAGTCCCACAATATCCTGTGCTAATCAGACCCCATCTGGATTAATGCATTAATTTCTAGGCACCTCATTTTAAGAAGAATATACACAAGTTGGAGCAGACACAGAGAAAAGCAACAGGGATTATAAGAAGAACATAGAACAAAACATACAAAGAAAGAGCTGGACTATTCATTCTGGTAAATAGAAGACTGATAGGTGACATGAATGCACTTTTTAAATATCTCAAGTACTGTCATAGAGAGTAGCGGGTAAGCCTGTTCTCTGCTGTCCAGAGGATAGGACCAGATCTACTGTTTTAAGTTACAGAAGAGTCAATTTTGATTAACATTGGAAAAGATTTACTGACAATAAAAGTGGTTTTACAATGGAACCAATTACCTGGAAAGGTGCTGGAGTCTCTTTCTCTGAACATCTTCAAAAAGAGGTTGAAGGGCACTCAGCAGGGATTGGGACTTGATGGCTTATTTGCATCTATATTAGCAGAGGCCCATTCAGCCCTAGTTACCAATAACTATCTAAACTCTGTATTCCTGGAACTGAATTCATGATATGGCAAAATATGTGCTCTAGCATTTAGTGACAGCCTGTGTTCTATAACTGGGTATATTTAATCCATGACCTCTAATGGACATATTCTTATAAAATTGTGACCCATTTTTTAAAGAAAAAAATCTAGAAAGTAAAGTAAAAGATTTTACCACAGTTGTGTATAACCCAGACTTTCTTATTTTTCAGTGTTCTTTTTTCTTGCTATACCACCCTATCCCTAGTTCTCCACCCCACCTCTGAATTATTTCCAGTATCACTAAATACTTTGAATACCTTTCTGCTTATCAGCAGTATTACTGTGGAGTTCTGATAATCCCACCTGAAAGAAGTGAGAAATGCACAGGAGCACACAAAAAGCAACTCTGCTGCTACTGATTCTGCTAATGCTTTGATTGTCAGATGATGGTAGAAAGGAAGGCAGAAAAAATAATCTTTAAAGTTCAAACCGATTTGACTATATTTTCCTTCATCCAGTGTCATGAAAGCACCTTGGTTTCTGCCTGCTAAAATCACTGGAAGTCCATATCTTAAACTGCTACAGGAGATTACTGAACTGAGAATTGATATATTGCATTGCTTGTTCAGGCAGACAATGAGGAATCAGTTTATTTATTGAATTTATACCCTGCCTTTCTTCTGGGATGTGTTCAAGTCCTTCAGTAACAATGTCTGCTGTCCTATACACAAATATTAGGAAGTTATGTCCCATTCAACCCTCTGCAGATTACCTCTGAGTAGAAACATATAGAACTGCATTATAGTTTTGTTTTGTATTGTATTCAGGATGCAGGGTGAATGGCATTGTTCTACATAAGTCTTTGTTTTAATTCCACGAAGTTTGATCTGGAACAATGGCTATTTGCACGTAGCCATTCTGCAGCAAGAGACTTCCATGTACCAAATGATAAAGACATTAGATGACACAATCTAAACTACAAAGGCTAACATGAAATGAGTGTAGCAAGCACTTTTCAGGCCTGTCTGACTAGAAGGTCAATATGTCTATAGCAATAAAAATAACATATTGTGGGGTATTATAGAAGGTGTGTTGTCATGTCATCCTCTTTTCTTGCAGTTGAAGGGTCACTGATCCCACTATGGAAGAAAAGCTAAGTCATCACTGACAATTTTTATATAAGACTGACTGACAGGACACATGCTGCTGGGCATCCCCATCTGGTGTCAAAAGTCCAGCAGAAATCCAAACCACTTTTCAACTATCGTTTCACAGCTAGCTGGGAAAGCTAAAGCTGTAGGCAATTTTCATGAAGACTGACACCTGATACATGATGAAAGATAGGAATGATAACAGAAGATAAGAACATCCACTACTAATAGACTATCTCAGGTGATAGGTCTGAATAATATCAGAGGTCCTGATCTTACACATATTTACACAAAGGAAAATTACACTGAAATGAGGAACCTTATTTCCCAATGAATATAGTGTTTATCATTATCCTCTTAATACCTTCTTAGAGCTACTGGACACCAGCTTCTTGCTTTAAATGCAAGCTGATGCTGTAACAGGGAAGAAGAGTTTGTTTTGACATGTTCTGTTAAAGAGGCTTGAAGGGGAAACACTACAACTGATATGCTTATCTTAGAGAACTCCCAATTTTCAGAAATAATTAATTTACTGTACTGTATAATTGTTGGTGGCTTTTGCATCATATTGTAGATGGCTGTTTGTAAAAAATGTGTGTGTCTGTATGAGCCTGTGAGGCATAGTGGTATGAGAGTTGGACTATGTCCCTGGAGACCACAATTCAAATTACCACTAGGCCATGGAAACCCACTGGGTGACCTCAAGCAAGTCACACACTTTCAGCCTCAGACAACCCTGTGAAAGATTCACCTTAGAGTGTGTGTGTGTGTGCATGTGTGCGTGCATGTGTTGTCAGGTGGAACAGAAGGGCAAAATAAAGTGGTTTCCAACCACTTTGAAGGCAGGGCATTTAGATGATGAATGACTCCAAAGTAGGTGAAAACGAGACTGAAGCTGTGTTCCAGTTTGGCTTAGCACAGAAGATGTTTATCTTTGCCCCTGCATATAAACTACCCAACATGAGTGCAGGGCTGCAGCAAAGGAAAGAAATGAACATATGACAACTCTAATGAATGAAATTACAACATACACAAAGACAGTCCATCTGGGGGGCATGAAGTGAAGGGGGCATGTAGGAGGGGCTCCATGACTGTGCTTTGCTAATGTATCACTTGCACACTGACTCACTGATGTCCTGAACTGTCAGAGCATCACATGTATGACTGTGCGGATGATCAAAGGGATGGCATCTCATCAGACATGGAAGGTACTTGGAGGTCTCTGGTGGTGTGTTCGTATGATGGTGTGCATATATTTGAGAGCAGGAGAAGTCTAAGCAAATGGGAAGGGGAGCAAACATTGTCCCTATCTTCAAAAGGGGGGAGGGGGGGAAAGAAAAATTGTAACAATACCAGGAAAGATTCTAGAGCAGATCATGAACATTTGAAGGGAATGCCATAATCACCAAAAGTCAACATGGCTTTGTCAAAAACAAGTCATGCCAGACTAATCTGATGTCTTTTTTTCAATAAAATTGCCAATTTAGGAGATGAAGGGAATGCTGTAGACATAGCATATCTTGATTTTAGTAAGGCCTTTGACAAGATCCCCCATGCCATTCTTGCAAACAAGCTAGTATAATGTGGGCCAGACAATGCAACTGTTAGGTGGAATTGTAATTGGTTAACTGGCTGAAGCCAAAGGGTGCTCAGCAATGGTTCCTCTACATATTGACCAGAAGTGACAATGGGGTGCTACAGGGTTCTATCAATGACCTTGATAATGGAATAGAAGAAATACTTAGCAAATTTGCAGCTGATACCAAATTAGGAGGAGTAGCTAATACCCCAGAGGAGAGGATCAAAATTCAAAATCGCCCTTTAAAAAATTTAGGCCATCAGAAGAGAAGAATAAAAATACTGATTGGGTGCTAAAGGCATATACTGGTTGATCTCTATGCATGAACTTCTACATTCTAACTGAACATACTATGCAGGGAGCTTCAAAGTTGGCATCAGAGACCAGTACACATGGGCAAGAAGCAGCATGGTGGCTCTGATTCTAGGGTTCTGGAAGGCACAGCCACCACACACTCTGGAACTCTAATCTATATGGACACCGGCATCATGGTGGCCTCCCATACAGCAACCAGACATGGAGTCATGGTGTCACCCCTTCCTGCTTGTGACGCTGCAAAAAAGAAGCCACTCTAGGAGGCTTCTTTTTTGCTGCGCAGCATTGCCCCGCAGTTTGGTTGCTGCAGCAATACTGTGCAGCAAATAAGGGTGGTGTTTCATCACCAGTATGTACTGGCCCCTTATTAAGAAAATAAATTGAGCCAAATAGCAGTGCCTACAACAGTATCATCCTCAACAACAACAAAAAATAACAACATGCTAGAATTAAATAATGTAGGAGAAAACAGTTTAAGGTGTTACATAAAATATTGAATTCACAAGATTTATGAGGATTTCAAACAACTATAGAAACTAATAGCCATGATAAGTGTCTGGAAAGATGCTTGAGAACATACAGTAAAAAGACAGAAACAAATGTGTTGTGTATTTTTCTAGTAAAGAAAAGTAAAAGAGAGATGGAATGGGATCCAATGGTAAGATTTCTGTATTGATTTTGCAGTTGAATGTGTTTCTAAGGCAGGGCAGGGAGCTTCATCTGAAAACAAGAGTAGTGTTTGATAATAAATGGAAAGATGTTTGACAAGGGCAGAAAAGAAAGAATGGATCATGGTAAGAGACTATGGAGAAAGAAAAGTTTGGTAGACATTTGAACAAGGAGTTCAGAGTTGAATAATACTTGGGCATCAGACAGAAATTATGGCCAGCCAAACACAGCTTTTAGAAAGAGACAGATTGACAACTCTTTCAAATATTAGGAAGGTAAAGAGCAAAATGCAGGGGGACCCTAACTAATAGACCAGAATTATTGTTTTCACTATTTGATCCCTGTTCCCCCCTTCCTCAGTGTCACTTTAAGTTTCATCATTTGAATCATTTCAGACTTGGAACATCATTGTTTCCAGTAGATATTGTGGTGCCAACTGAAAATGAGTTTTTGGCTATAATTTATGAATTATGTGAGGCAGAATTTATCCATATTTCAGACAGCAAGAACTTGGCTTTGAAAAAACTGAATGCAGTAGAAAGTGAAATCGGCAATTTTCTCCTTCTCTTAGCTAGCTTCTAATAGCTTCTCCCTACTGACAGTTAAGTGACACAAGTCCTGTTTCAGGGGTTACAGAAGTTATTGGGAATCTTCCAATGACAACATAATCTCATTTCACCTAATTAGGTGCAGTAGAGTATGGTTCTAAAGTCTGAATAAATATACAAGTCTTCATAATACTATCAATCTTTCCTTAGAAAGAAAACATTCCTATGTCATGCCCATATACTCCAACTAGTGAGAGAGATTTTCATAGGGATATCTCAAATCCTTTGATATTTATGTATTTCCATCCACTTGCCTATGAACACAATATCTAGCATTTGTATTATTTTATTTTATTTGTAATCTGCCTTCCTCCCAAGATGGGATTCAAGATGGACTTTCATAGTGGTTTTAAGTCTCTGTGTGATAAAATTATCTTTAGATTGTCTTCAAGATAAGAAATTCTAAATTCTTAAGAATGATTCAGCAAATGTTAAGGTAAGAGGTTGCCACAAGAACAAGTAATTCATAAAGAGCACGCATTTTGTCTGGAGTGGGGATAAGCAGGAGAAATTTGCATCCAATCAATTGACAGTTATATTGTTCATGTAATCAGTTGTATTTATACCTGCAAAGTTTATTCAAGATAAATGCAGCTACTTGAGGAACTAGTTTATTTTCTGTAATGAATGAGTTGTTCTTATAGTCTAGTCATGTAGCCACGGGCAGTTGTGAGAGAAAAATAATTCCATTTATTCAAGAAATAAAAATATAAAAGGAGGATTTGTAGTGTATGCATAATTTGAGGTTTGGGTTTTTGTCTTCTTTTGTTTTCTTAAAGGAGGGGCTGCCTTATCTCAGCTTATGTACTGCAAGTGATTGACTCAACTCAGTGGAATTTGTTTAAAATAAATACAAACTTTCATTAATGTAATGTTAAATCATGAATTGAAGCATAGTTGGGGCCAAAACTGCTACCACAACATCTGCACTTAGAAAACTGAGTGAGGTCAGCTGAAAATTCAGCTTACTCCAGTGTTGTATTGCAATGGAAACAGGAAGATTCCTGTGTTGGCAAAAAAAGGACTCAATCAATATATAATACAACATAAACTTGGAAATACAACCGCTGAAATTACCAACTGGCTAAATATATCTCATTCACTCAAGATGCAGTTGTTCCTACTTGATTACACACTTGTCAGAACCTGCTTCAACTAGCCATTTGGTAAAAAGGAAGAATTAAGGTAAACCGTAATGAGTTATAATATAATGTTAATAA
>NC_056524.1:51378596-51383365 GCF_019175285.1 Sceloporus undulatus | reverse complement strand
TAATAATAATAATAATAATAATAATAATAATAATAATAATAATAATAATAGTTTTTATTTCTATCTTCCAGCTCTCCCAATGGATTGCCGCAGGATTACAACAAGTTAAAATTACAATTACAATATAACAATAAAACCACAGTTAGAAGAATACAAATGTAAAAATATAAAACATAAGGAGCTAAAACCATAACAGCAATCAGTCATTGGGGGGGGGGGGGGTCTGGGCTCATATCTTCATAAAAGGTCAGGAGGATAAGCGCGGCAAAAGAGTTCTGTCTTTATCGCCTTCTTAAAGGTTTCTAGGGATGTGACAAGGCGAGTCTTCTCTGGGAGACCATTCCAAAGTCTGGGGGAAGCTATACTGAATGCCTTTAGGGAAGTAGACACATGTTTGGATGTTGCAGTCTGCATGGGCCAAAAGGCCTCCTCCCATTGTCTCATTTTGGTCCCATCCTATTTAGACAATGCATGGCCTAAACCCCAGTTTTAGGGTGGATAACCCAGACAATGTCCAGCACACCCAACACCAGAACAGGAGAATAACAAGGTTAAAATACATTTTAAAAACCTACCTGTTGCTTTGGATCTTTTGGAAAGATCTAGAGCTTTCTGTTTCCACACCACAGTGGCTGCCTTCACATTAATGGCCACTGTGGGTTACCCATTCTGTGGTCAGAACAAGGCACCTAGCAGGTGAATATTGCTAGGTGCCTCATTCTGACCTCAGATGTGAGTAAACCAGTTGGTGGTGGATGCACTGGATGTGGGATGTCCATGCAGAGAGCCACTATGGTGTGGAAATGGAGGCCAAAGTAATGGGGACAGGTTGTGGCTGCTGCAGGACTATGACTGAGTATCCTGTTCCTAGAGTATCCTGGCCAGTGCAGACAAGACCTGAAGGTGGGTAAGGAAGGCACCTTGATAATGATGATGATAATAATAATAATAATAATAATAATAATAATATCCCGCTTAATCACTTGGAATCCAAGTGGATTACAACAATAAAAAAGAAAACAGTTAAAATTCTAAAACCCCCCTCCCCCCCCCCCCCGCCAGTATTAAAACATAGTAATACTAAAAAGAGATTAAAACAGACAGATATTAAAACAATAGTATAAAATCACAGTTAAAATCAGTGGAAGATTTGTAAAAAAGAAATGTATAGCGGAGACTAGATAGGATGGAAAAAGGGATGGAGAAAAGGGGAGAGAAGTGGAGGGGAGAGTCAGGAAAATAGAGGTGGACCTAGTCTGGAAAGGCCTGCCAGAAGAGATCCTTCTTAATAGCCTTCTTAATGGTTTCCAAGGTGGTAATCTGATGGATCTCATCTGGCAGGTCATTCCAGAGTCTAGGAGCAACTGCTGAAAAGGAGCGCTGGGTCACTGCCAAAAGTCTAGTCCTCTTTGGTTGAAGCAGATTCTTCTCAGCAGAATGAAGAGTGCAGGAAGGATGATGTGGGAGAAGGCGTTCCCACAAGAAGTCAGATCCCAAGCCATGTAGGGCTTTAAAGGTTAAAACCAACACTTTGTATCTTGCCCAGAAACTAACAGGCAGCCAGTGAAGGGATTTTAAAACCGGTGTAATGTGGGCAAATCTAGATGTGCCAGTAATCAGCCTGGCTGCCATATTCTGTATCAGTTGAAGTTTCCGAACTTGACACAGAGATAGCCCCATGTAGAGCACATTACAAAAGTCGAGCCGAGAGGTTACCAGTGCATGCACTACTGTTTCAAGATCTTCCCGCTCCAGGAAAGGGTGCAGTTGGCGTATCAGCCGAAGCTGAAAGCAAGTGCTCCTGACCATCACATCCACCTGGGCCGTCAGATGGAGAGACGAGTCTAGGAGCACCCACAAACTGCAACAGAGTCCTTCAGCGGAAGTGTGACCCCATCCAGAACTGGCTGACATAACTCCATTCCAAGATTGGGAGTCCCTATTACTAGTACCTCCGTCTTACCTGGATTCAACTTGAGTTTGTTTTCCCTCATCCAGTCCATTCAAGACAGGCATTCAGAGGAGAGATGCCTTCCTTAGTCACTGCATCAGTCTGAGACACTTTCTATCAGTTATTTTGTATTCTTGGCTTCTACGATTTTTCCTCCTCTTGACTTGGTTTGTAGTCCCATATTTGTGCTGAGTGGCCAGATGAGTTAAATTGGTTATACTCTCAGGTAAGAATCTGAAGCCTTGCCATTTCAAAGCAGGACAAAAATTAGACAGGTTTTGCCATTCTTGAAAAATTGGAATACTAAGGACAGATCACTTGTTACATTTTATACGGCAAAGAAAAGTACCATTCATAACTGTAAACAATGTACATTTCTAAGCTACTTATAGGTCTGTCATTAGGAGGACATTAGGAGGAACTTTCTGACAGTAAGGGTTGTTCGACAGTGGAACACACTTCATTAGTGATGGTGGAGTCTTCTTCCTTGGAGGTCTTTAAACAGGCTGAACAGCCATCTGCCAGATATGCTTTGATTGAGAGTTCCTGCATGGGCGGAAGTTGGACTAGATGGGCCTTGGAGTCTCATCCAACTCTATGATTCTATGTGGTGGGAGGATAATATATAACCAGATTAGCTGGTAGAGCACCACAACAACAACTACTAGTAGTAGCAGTAGTACATTTATTATATTACTATTTTGACCATAGTAGACAGAGCACTATTAACCTCCATAACTTAGCACATTTTAAAGTCATATGATCAGATTGGAATTTCCTGCCTTTGTAGTTTAGCATTTTGCCAAAACTCAAGGCTAATTATTTTACAAAAACAGATCCTATCATAAATAAAATTGCATAGGTATATTTAATCATAACACATTTTTTGATTTACATTGTACACCCAGGTGGTAATTTTCAGAGATGGTTAAAGCTGCTCACTTCTGTTGGCCCAAGGCTTCATATTCATAGCAGTCAGACTGAATTCATCTAAATGAGATACAGGTTGAGCACCCCTATACAGTACATCCATCCCAGGATGTAAGTCCCAATGAACTCAGTGGAACACCTGAAAAAGACATATTCTGTGAAATTTGAGTTAGTTATCTCAGAACAGTAGATTTTGTTCATTTTAATTCTGGATAGTGCCTCTTTTTTAGTGACTGCCATCCAGTATTTACCCATTTGGATTTGTCTCAGCCATTGCTAAAGTTACTAGGAGATTTTCTGCTTGTTTCAGGAAGGAGAAGCACGTGGAGGTGCTCCTTTCTCATGCATATTTATCAGTCTTTTATAGGGGTGAATGGCTTCTATGCCCCTGATTTTGCAAGTGATAGCTTATGTAATGGAGATAGATTATAGAATGAGAATGTATTATGTACCTATGGCTGTTTATTTTAATTACTGTAAAAGCAGATACTTCATCATGTGTCAGACAATTAATAAATACATACATAAATAATTATTTTATACTTCCAGAAATAGGAGAATATTATTGTTATCCTAACACTGGTTGTTTGTTTGTTTGTTTCATACCTGTTTTATAGAACAGCTATATCTCTAAAATACTTTGAAGATTCCTCTATTCTCTTCCATTAATGGAATACCTATAATATCACTAACACTGAAATCAATAATAATGAAATCACTGGTGTTCACAGTCTTGTTCCTAGATTCAGGATAGTCAGTTGTCCAATTAACAATATAATTATGAATTTATTTTCTTCCTGTAGGAAAGTAGAAATATTTAGACATTTTTGGATTTCTCCTTGCTCCTTTTCCAGTGGTCCAAGGCCACCTTAGCCAGCTCTGGAGTGGCTTCCAGCTGATCTGGTATCATTTGTAACCTGCACATCACACACTCAAAGCTGCTGGAAGCCGCTCTTTCTTGACCATGTGTTTTGGGCCCTAGTTATGCATTTCTAACTAAGTAAGTGATGTAAAATCTCAATGAATATTTCCTATGACTTTTCCTTTTCATGTATATATTAGCAGGAATCACTACCAATTTAAGATAATGAAGTGTATATAGCTGCCACAGGCATTAATGAAACTGACATCCTAATCTTACAGTTATTTAATAAATATTACCACTGCATAACAGTCTTGTGTGATACCAGGGTTGTCAGCATGGACCAAAAGGCCCAGCTTTCTCCCATCTTCACATCATATAGTACAAAAAGAAAGAAAGAAAAGAAAAAAAACAGGGGAGGATAGGGCCCAATCCTGCCAGACCACATTAGATCCAGAGGATCTGGCCTGATCCTGGAAGTAAAATATTCCTGGTTCTGTGTGGGGTTACCTAGAAATTCTGCTGCAAACACTGCTGTTTACACTGATTCCCTGTGCTCCTTACCTTGTTGGCCAATACTTTCACCTAGAAGCCCCTGCATTGCTGCACCTGACATGAAAACGGGGCACCTGGCTGCACACACATGGCCAGCACTCCATTTCATGGTAAGATGTGGCGA
The DNA here is from genome assembly GCF_019175285.1 of Sceloporus undulatus. Lineage (NCBI taxonomy): Eukaryota > Metazoa > Chordata > Lepidosauria > Squamata > Phrynosomatidae > Sceloporus > Sceloporus undulatus. Next base: position 51,378,943 of record NC_056524.1, on the reverse strand, counting down.
GGGGGGTGTTTCGGAATGAAACCAATGGTTTGGCAAACCAATGGTTTGGCAAGCTGTGACACTCTAGTCACAGGTCATAGGTTGGCATGGGTTGGCATGAATACCCACCCATCCCTGTGCCAACCCAGGGACTGAATCATGCTTTCCTGACCTGTCTGCTCAGCCCCTACATCTCCTTCAAATAAATATGTATATGTCATTTGTTGCTAATTATTTAAAGTTCTTTTTCTCAGTCCAATCCACTAATCCAGACACATCATCAAATTGTAGATAAAATGTTTTAGTTAGTTGAGATATAACACTGATAATAGGGACTGTTCAAATTTCTTTGTTCAGCATAGACAGAT
>NC_056524.1:51287460-51378586 GCF_019175285.1 Sceloporus undulatus | reverse complement strand
ATAATAATAATAATAATAATAATAATAATAATAATAATAATAATAATAATAAATTTATTTATATACTGCATTTCCGAAAAGATCAAAGCGGTTTACAAATTTACAATTACAAAATTACAAACACATACAATGCATAAAAGATTTACACAAGCAAATGAATAAAATACTTAAACAGTACATAATGTATATAAACTAAAATTCCATCCCTCATCCCTTAACTAAAATAAAACTATCACTGAACATTAAACAAAATTACATAAGCAGTTACATAAAATACATAAACAATTGGCATAAGCAAATGAATAAAAAACAAAACAAAACATAATATATACAACTAAAATTCTATCCCCCATCCCTTATCTAAAATACAATCATCATTAAACACTAAGAATTTAAAAAATTAAAAAAACCTCAGAGGATTCCTTACAGTCTCTTCTTAAAGAGTTCTTAAAGCAGAGCAGAAAGGCGAGGCCGGTGGATGATGGGTGCTGGTCTCTGGACATTTGATGATGTGTCTGGATTTCACATACCATTTCTACTTTTGTTTCCTAGAAATATTCATGTCATCATTATTAATATTATTAATATTTCTTGTATTCCTCTCCCCATGGATTGAAGCAGGGAACAACAGACCAATAAATGCACAACATCCCAATGGTAAGATTTATTATGTAGCAAATAAAGAAAATATCTAGCCCTATGCTGATTCCGTACATAGGACATTTTAACACCTCAGATTCAAAGAAATCAATGTTTTCTCTCCAAACTCTTTCCATACTTTCAGCTCCCATCAATTGAAAACCCTATCCAGATCTTATCACTTCACAGTAACCCAGACTAATGTATGAATTGGAACAGAGTTTCTGACCATTTTTCACATTTCTGAATGTTCTCATGCATTTTTGGGTTATAAAATATATCAAAACATATTTTTTGAAATGCACATTTTGTGAGAAAATATTTAGTAGCATGTATTTTGAAGGAAATGGCACACTTCCGGAAATAAACGGATTCACTCTTTCATACTGAAATCATAGAATCATAGAGTTGGAAGAGACCACAAGGGTCATCCAGTCTCAATCAAACCATCTCTGACAGATGGCCATCCAGCCTCTGTTTGAAGACCTCTAAGGAAGGAGACTCCACTACATTCCAAGGGAGTTTGTTCCACTGTCGAACAGCCCTTACTGTCAGGAAGTGCCTCCTAATGTTGAGGTGGAATCCCTTTTCCTGTAGCTTGCATCTATTGCTCCGGGTCTTGTTCTCTGGAGCAGCAGAAAACAAGCTTGCTCCCTCCTCAATATGACATCCCTTCAAATATTTAAATAGGGCTATCATATCACTTCTTAATCTTCTCGTCTCCAGGCTAAACATACCCGGCTCCCTAAGGCATTCCACATAGGGCATAGTTTCCAGACCCTTCACCATTTTAGTCATGCTCCTTTGGACAAGCTGCAGTTTCTCAACCTGCTTTTTGAATTGTGAAGCCCAGAACTGAACACAGTGTTCTAGGTGCAGCCTGACCAAGGCAGAATAGAGTGGCACTATATTTCCCTTGATCTAGACACTATACTTCTATTGATGCAGCCTAGAATCAACTTGGCCTTTTTAGCTGCTGCATCACACTGTTGACACATGTTCTACTTGTAGTTCCCCAGCACTTCTAGATCCCTTTCACATGTACTCTTTTTAAGCCACATGTACCCCATCCTATATCTATGCATGTCATTTTATCTGCCTAAATGCAGCAGTTTACATTTCTCTGTGTTGAAATTCATTTTGTTAGCCTTGGCCCAGCTTTCTAATCTATTAAGGTCATGTTGAATTTTGATCATGTCCTCTGGGGTATTAGCTATTCCTCCTCATTTGGTGTCATCTGCAAATTTGATAAGCATGCCTCCTATTCTTTCATCCAAGTCATTGATAAAGATGTTCGATAGCACTGGGCCCAGGGCAGAACCCTGTGGCACCCCACTGGTCACTTCTCTCCAAGATGAAGAGGAGCCATTGCTGAGCTCCCTTTGCGTTCAGTCAGTCAACCAATTACAAATCTATTTAATGGTTGCATTGTCTAATCCACATTTTACCAGCTTGTTTGCAAGAATGTTATTGGGAACGTTGTCAAAGGCCTTACCAAAATCAAGATATGCAATATCCACAGCATTCCCATCATCTATCAAACTGGTATATATATCAGATTAGTCTGGCATGACTTGTTTTTCAGAAACCCAGGTTTTAATTTTGTGTTTTATTTTGTTGTTGTTGTTTTGGTTTGTTTTTGTTGTTTTTTGTGATTATGGCATTCCCTTCTAAATCATGTCCTCTGGGGTATTAGTTATTCCTCCTCATTTGGTGTCATCTGCAAATTTGACTCTGTTTAATGATTTGGTCTAGAACCTTTCCTGGTATTGATGTCAGACTAACTGGATAATAATTGTTAGGATCCTCTTTTTTCCCCTTTTTGAAGATGGGGACAACTTTTTCCTTTCTCCAGTCTGCTGGGACTTCTCCTGTTCTCCAGGAGTTATCACATTGCCAGGTGCTCTGAGATTACATCTAACAGGTTTTTTTAAATACCCTTGGCTACATTTCATCTTGTCCTGGAGACTTAAATTCATTTAGATTAACCAAGTATTCCTGTAATACCTTTTTACTTATTCTGTGCTACATTGTCCTTTATTGTGTCCTCTGCTCCATTTTCCTCAACTGAGCACCCTTTTCCTTTTGTGAGAAGCCTGAGGTCAAGAAAGTGTTGATTATTTCTGTCTTTTTTCTGTCCCCTGTTAGCATTTCACCATCTTTCTACATAGTGAAGTGTATGTTTTGAATAAACACATGCTATAGTAATAACAGTTTGTGGCGTATACATGTTATTCACATTGTTCTAAACAAGCTGTTTGCTTAGGCTGTAACAGCCAAACTACACATTACACTGCTAGCACCAGTGCCTTTTTTCTATATACACCTCCAATTAGGGGTGTCAGGTTTTATTAAGATTCATCAGCAAACAGTAAGAGGTGGAATGCTTTTCTGCTCAACTGTGGTTTTACAGCTTTTTCTACTTCCAGCCTAACCTTAGAAAGGGGTTTATGCTGTTTTTGTTGTTGTTGTTGTTGTTTTTACCTCTCATTAGTCCCTGCAATGGATATGAGAGGTTCCATAAACAAAAAGAAAAGAAAAAATACCCTCTCCAAATTGTAGCAAGGGGAAAGATTACTATGTCATAGCAACCAGCTTTGCTTTAACATAATATGTAGTTTTGCTATGAGCCTTAGGATCAGACTGAGTTCCTGCTGAGGATCTAAGACATAAAATTATCTGACTAATCCATAGGATCAATTGAGCTCCATGGAGCGATTATTTATGCAATCCTTTGAGTGTCTGCTAACTGAGAACTGTTGACATGTAGCATTTTCTAACAGATTACAGGCAACTCATACTGAACAGCAGAAAAGTCAACCTTATAAATGACAGTGTATCATTTGGTCAACTATACATGAGCTCACGTTACAAGATTTCATACATATGTTTTACAGATTTGAAGTAAAATGGAATAATTATAGAAAACATAAAGGTAAACTGAGGCATAAAATTTCACTGGGTCAAAACCTACACATACTGACTCTGGGTTATTCAAAGGTATTTTAATATAATATCCTTGCTTTATTACAGAACCTTCTCCAGGAGATCTGCTGAAAATAGCATTTTGTCATGCATCAGAGTATGCAAACTCTTTTATGTAGAATGATTTCAGGTACCATAGCTCATATTTCTCTTTATTATACCTGCAATTTAATTTAAACAGTTTCAGTCCTACAATATTTCTTATGCCAAACACATCATTTTAAACTTACACAGGACATTTTATATATTAAGACAATGATAATAAATTCCCTTATTAACAATATGCCAATAATCTATGATTAATAAAACAGTGTGGTTTGTTAATGAAATAATGACAGCAAAAGAAAGAAAGTTGAAATATGATAGCATAATGTGCTTAGAAGTATTGTGGGTGGATGTGAAGGAGAACAGAACAAATTACATTGTGATGTACATTCTTCAGACACTATTGAGGAATACCAGGTTATTATGAACTTTTAATAATGCAAGTCTTCACTAAAAATTATTATACTGAATAGCTTTCATTTCTTATGTAGGCATATAAAAATATTAAGCAAAGCATAATAATTTGGATTTTTTTTCTTTTAAAAATGGTTCCAGAGGTTCAGTTACAATAAATCAATGCAGTTGTAGTGTTTTTTGGTCTATCTTAGCAGTACTGTGGTTAGAACTGAAATGAAAGCTGCAAACATATGGCTCCAATTTATAATTCTTGTTTGAGTATCATGTAGAAGGAAAAACTCACAGAGACATTTGAGTGGTCCTAATACGTATTGTTGACTTCAGAAATCTATAACCTGCTTTTCCACTCCAAAGAAAAAAGTTGCTCAAAGTAACTTACAAAATATAAAACCATAAACATACACACACACAAAAATCAATAGTTAAAGCACAACAAGCTAAAAGAAACAGGTTTGACTTTTAACTTGTCCTTTCAAAGATCCATGATCCATATCATAGAATCATACAATCACAGAGTTAGAAGAGACCAGAAGGACCACCCAGTCGAACCCCCTGCCATGCAGGAAGACACAATCAAAGCATTCCCAACAAGATGACTGTCCAACCAGTGTTTAAAAACCACTAAAGAAAGACACTTCACCAAACTGCCAGGCAGTGTGTTTCACTGCCTAACAGCTGTTAGTGTCAGGAAGTTCTTCCTAAAGTTCAGGTGGAATATCTTTATCGCTAATTTGACTCCATTGCTCTGTATCATGGTCTCTGGAGCAGCAGAAAAAAGCTTCCTAAAAAGATAAAGAACGCAAAACAGCAAGTAGAGAATAAAACAAGATTTATGTATTAATGTAGAGCTCACTTATATATCACAAACTATGGGACTTTAGAAGGAAGCTCATGTTATGTACTATAATGTATTGTATGTATTATATTGTATTGTTTTGTATATGTATCTGTTTTTGTAACATCCATTTGTTTTTAATAAATAAAAATTAATTAAAAAAAAGAAAAACAAAAAAAGCTTCCTCTAGTCTCAATACGACATCCTTTCAAATATTTAAACACATCTATCATGTCACATCTTAACCTTCTCTTTCCCAGTCTAAACATACCCAACTCTCTATGTCACTCCTCATAGGTTATGTTTTTCAGACTTTTCATTAGTTTGGTCATCCTCCTCTGGACATACTTCAGCTTGTAAATATCCCACTTGAACTGGACACAGTATTTCAAGCAATGTCTCACCAAAGCAGAAGAGAGTGGTATTATTACTGTCCTTGATTTAAACACTACAATTCTGTTGATACAGCTTAGGATCATTTTGGCCTTTTTAGCTGCTTATCACACTGTTGACTCATGTTCAGCTTGTAATCTTCTAAAACTCCTAGATCACCTTCACGTGTACTACTGTAAAGCTAGGTGTCACCCTTCCTATATCTGTGCATTTCAATATTTGTTTGTTTGTTTGCCTAGATATACTACTTTACATTTCTTCCTAATGACATTCATTTTACTAGTTTTCCCCCAATTCTCCAATCTGTTAAAGTCATTTTGAATTCAAGGTACTGTATGTGGAAGGGGAAACAGTTTTACTTCTAAGTTCATTATTATACCAGTGTTTTTTGGATGCTCCTGACTGAAGCCACAAGTCACTTGACTTGTAATGGTTAGCATGATGCACTAACTGAAAAAACCCAAGGCAATTCTAGACTACATCAACAGGCATATAGTGTCCTGATAGAGAAGCAGTATCACTTTATACTGTCTGGTCAGATCTCACTTTAAACACTGTGTCCATTTCTGAACACAGCAGGTGAAGAAGGATTGTGGCAAAGCTGTGGAGTTTATCACACTCCTTACCTTCCACTCTGCTCCCATCGTGTAAATGTTTAAAATAGGGCCCCCTTTTAAACACTTACGATAATGCTTCCATGACGAAAATGGAAGCGTTGCACCATCCACAATCCCACAAGGAGGCTCCCATCGCAGATCAGTGATGTTTACGCGACGGGAGCAGAGCAGAAGGTAAGGAGTGTGATAAACTCCTATGACGTACCCAGAAAAGGGTGACCAAGATAGCAATGGGTCTGGAAACCAAGCCTTATGAGCAATGCTTAGGGAGCTGGATACATTTAGCTTGGAGAAAAGAAGACTGAAAGGTGATATGATGAGCATCTTTTAATATTTAAAGAAATGTTGTATTTTACCTTCTGTTGCTACACTGCATACTCTCTCAAATAGTGTTGTATACCTCACAAGCATTCAGGAGACTGTTGTGAACACAGACTTTGTTCATTCTTCAGTCTAAAAATATGCACATCACATCTAGATTGAGAAGACCCTCAAATTATCAACATTAATGCATCAAGACAAAATGGCAGATGCAAAAATTATCTCAATCTGTCTTACTTGGGTTACTTATGCTAAACATGAAAGGCAAGAATGAGAAGATAATCAGGAGTACATGTCCACAGAATAGAAAATGGAACACAAGCAAAATGGAAAATGGACACAAATAAAAATATACTCTTTGACTGGCATTCTGTTAGTAGCATATATAGCATAAATCAGCCTTATGTCTGCATATGTCCCTTTGATTGATGCAGAGATTAATATTCCCTTCCTCCCTCCACAATGACCAAAACCCTCCCCCCAGAATGTACCATAGAGCCACTGTAGCCCACACAGCCATTCTTTGGCTGGCGGTCAGTGGGGAGATCATTGGGGAATCATAGGCTGTGTCCCCATAGCAAAATGTGAAATGGTAAAATCATTCTTTGAAAAGGAGGAGCCCAGGAGACAACAGCAGAGGATGCAATCATTTAATGTCTGGCTTCAGGGAGATAGCCAGATGCTCCTCCAAGCTTCTACTGCTCTCACCAGGCATGGAATGGTGGGGAGAGGGCTGTTCTGACTCTATGGTATGTCTGGGAGATGGATGAATGGCCAGCTGTAATGTAATTCCACATATGAAATACTACCTTACACTGGAGCATACAGGATTAAGACTGTACAGTCTGGCATGGAAGCCAAAGTGCAAGCCAAATGCTCTGGAGATTCTTAAAAGTCTTACACATGCTTTCCCTATACAAAGAAAGTGTGTATTGCTGGCTTCATCCATTGTAAATGTTTAAATGTCTCTAGAAGAAATCAGTTTGGGCTGGGATACTGGAAAGACATCTCCAAAGATATAATAGAACACAGAACTGGTTACAGAATTACATACTGTAATTTGACTACATAAAATTTTCATGACAAAACGAGCAAAATGAAACAAAGCTACAGTCACTGTGCCTGGAAAATCAAAAAGTATTGCTAGTATCAACTTAGACCTAAACTGTCTCCACTGCACACACAGCAATTCTTTATTCTTTTTTTTTTCTTTTTTGTAAATTTCATTGAATTTTCATCAAATGCTGAACCAGGGCTAGTTACAGGGAGCATATAACTCCCTTGTTAAAACAGCTTCACTGGCTACCTGTTCATTTCCGGGCACAATTCAATGACCTATAAAGCCCTACATCGCTTAGATCCAGACCATTGGAGAGACCATATCTCCCAATACGAACCTGTGAGAGCCCTAAGATTAGCAGGAGAAGGCATGAGAGAGGGCCTTCTTGGTGGCTGCTCCAACCCTCTGGAATGACCTTTCTATGGGGCTAGGCTGCCTCCTCCCTGCTGGCCTTTCGCCAGCAAGTAAAAACATTTTTATGCAGGCAGGCATTTTGTAATGCATAGCAGAGTGTTTTTTTATGGAATAGGAGGGTTTTTAACTTTTGTATATTTTATGTGATTTTATACTGGGTGTAGATTTTTTTTAAATTGTTTTGAATTCTTTTGAGATTTTAAATGTTTTGTCTGTGAGCTGCCTTGGGTCCCTTTGGGGAGAAAGGTGACATACAGTGGACCCTTGTTATACGCTGGGGTTTGGTTCCAAGATCCCCCGTGTATAACAAAATCCGTGTATGCTCAAGTCCCATTAAGTATAATGACATAGCAAAATGGTGTCCCTAATAAAAAATGGAACATCAAGGTAAATTTATACTTTTTTGGAACATTTTCAAACCATGTATGCTTAAATCCGTGTATAAAAAATCCGTGTATAAGAAGGGCTGACTGTATAAATGTAATAAATAAATAAATAAATAATATATAAACTGTATGTATTTCCCTGCTTTTAATTTTTGGCCATTATATTTTTAATTTAATTTAAATATAACTGAAATTTCCCATATACATATATTATTTATTTATTTATTTATTTATTTATTTATTTATTTTTTGTTTTTTGTTAACAAGCTATACTTCCAAATTTTTATTTTTCACTCTTTTCCTGGTCCAGCCATTTTACAGTCCAATATTTTTTTTATTGGACTACATTCTTCTTCTATTAAGTCAATTGATTTGTCCTTCAGTGGATCTGTTAAAATGTCCAAATCCATTATTTCCTTTAATTTTACCATCCATTCTTCACTGGATGGTATTTGTTTGTTTTTCCAATACTTAGCAGAGAAAATTCTAGCAATTGACACCATATATAATAATATTCTTCTATAATTTTTGTGGGGTTTTTGGGCTATTTGGCCATGTTCTAGAAGAGTTTCTTCCTGACATTTCGCCAGCATCTGTGAAGCATCTTCAGGAAAAAACTCTTCTAGAACATGGCCACATAGCCTGAAAACCCCACAAAAAACTATGGATGCCGGCCATGAAAACCTTTGACTTCACATTCTTCTATAACTTTTTCTGCACTTTTTTCCATGCTATGAGTCATATTAAGTAAAAAAAAAATCCATACTTAATAATAATAATAATATAATAATAATAAAATTTATTTATATCCCGCCTCTCTAAAAAAATGCAATCAGGGCGGCTTACAAGGTTAAAATATACAGTCCGAAGTCTCAAACCACCCCACCTTAAGATAGAATTTAAAACAAAGCTTACTTTAAATGGTAATTTCACTTGTTATATTCCTATGATCATCTTACATTTCCCCTCCAATATTTAACTGCTGACAGGTGTTTCCACAACATGTGGTAATATGATCCATGTGCCTCCTGATACTTACAGTATTTTGTTTTACCTGTGTTATACATTATGTTTAACCTTATTGGTGTCAAATACCAATGATGCAGCATTTTCAAAAATATATTTTTGAAGTTTTGGCTTATAGAAAATTTACTTATGTGGTATCAAGCTTCTTCCCAAGCTAGAAATTCAGTACTTTTACCAGTGCCTTGGACCCATTTTATCATAACTTGTTTAATTTCTCTTGTTCTAGCTCTCCCATTCAAGACCTTATAATATTTGTTGCATGGTGTTCTCCTTCATCTATCAGTATCTTGTCTATTTCATTGTTTCCTGCTTTAAAACCTTCAGTGTTCTTATCCATGTTGAATCTTTAAGTTAACTGCTTATAGAGGAACCAATTATTGTTCATACACTCTATGCCAAACTTTTCTCTTGCTTTCAGTCTATATTCTTTGTTAGTTCATTGTATTAGAATGTCTTTATATCTTATCCAGGGTTCTTCTTTAATTCTATTTCTATAGAAGAAGGCCTCTTGAGTGGATACCCATGTTGGAATGCCTTTATAAAAGATCTTTTTAATCCCTATCCATACCTTGGGTAAAGCACATACAACAATTCTGAAAGGAAAATATTGTCCAAGTATCAAAAAGTCTGCTCACAAAATCCCACAAATGCTTATGATCATAGGAAAACTGTTTTGGGTGGTAGACTTGCTTACATTATTAAATAGCAGCATATTTATGAATAGTACTGCAACAAACATCATATGTAAACTAGTTAAGCCTAAACTGTAAAATTTATGTGCTTCATAACAGTAAGCAGTACATAATCAGATGAAAATAATTCATCCAATAAACCAAACCATTTCTCCTTTGCCACTTGTTCATGATATTTATAAGTGGAGCTCCCCATAAGTGGAATTTTAATGTGGTCATTATTTTCATACTATTTTACAATCAAGGCATCCAAATGCTTTCATTTCTTTCTTGTTTGATTGTAAAATATATTTCTGCTAAGCATAAGAGCTAAAATACATTCATAAACATGCTGACTTTTATTTTAACATAAACTAATTGATTTTTAATTGATTTTTTATTCATATATATTGTTCTTATGTCCACCTGATAGCTATTTATCATAGGCTATAATATATATAAAAACCAAAATGTGAAGTGAAAATTATTTATACCTTTCAAAACTCAGAGATATTTTTGTTGTATATTATAAATTTTAATGTCATAGTTTATTTAAATGCCATCCTCTGAATATATATAAAACGTATTGTTCCAATAACTGTAGAAGCTAAGAAACTAGTCAGCTGATTTTCTGAGAAGATAATTTTGCTGAGCCATAACTAATTCCCAAGTAAATCACAACTCAAATAGGATCAGTCATGCATCCTTTTTGCCCTCTCCTTACTTATTGTTTCAGACTAGAAAATATCATTTATTAAAGTAATTTCTTAAAATGAATAAGGCTGTCCCCTTTTCCCCCTTTAAGGTATAGAATGTGGCATTTTGTGGCTCCCATGTCAGCAGAGCAAAAAATCCATTAACTTTAAACTATATCTGTTGTTAATCCTGTTGCCAAAATAGGTCCAGTATCTTGGCAATCTTCTTAAAATTTAGACTGAAATTGTGGTCAGCTCCACCACCACACAGACAAGGGAATCACCATTACCCCCAAATGTAATGTTTATTGCAACATGGTTGTTAATATCACAGTACCAAGCAATCAAATATTCCCATACTCCTCTGATAGTTTACTCCTTTTATGAAAACAGATAGAGATGGAATAGAATAGCAAAGAAAATGAGCAAATTACAAACATTTTTTCATCAAGTTGGAATTTGTTAGAACATCCTGGATACAAGCTGATATGTTCTGACTATCAGCCCATACTCATCCTGTGAAGAAAACCAAAGCACCTAACTGTCTACCTGTAACTCTAACATTTTCATGGATATAGGTGGGAGAAAGAACTGTTTTACATAAAGGAATTAAGGAGATGGTGAGATGTAGTAGCTTTTGCCAGTTTCATTGTAACTCTAATGTACATTATAGGATTTTTTTTAATGACACTTAAATTCTAGTACCATGGATGTGCACAAAAAAGAACAGAACAAGTAAAGATTGCAATTTGAGAATACTAGCATAGCCACCAAAATCATAAAAAACAGCATTAAACAGAGGAGAGGATTACATAAACAGCTTTGTCAGTTTTTGGTGGTTAGAACATAAGTAAATGAAAAGTAATCAAAGAATTTATATTTTGAGAAATTAGTCAAAATAATCTGTCATAAAAGGTACTACAAAATGGTTGTATCTATATCTCTGGATATTTATGTGCATAGATACAGATATATGATAGTTTGAAATTATTTCTCTTTCCACAATGAACTTTTAACACCAGATCTACAGGTGAGAAGGATATTCTCCTTCTGGCTAACGCTTGCAAGGCATTCAACATCATAGTTAGATTTAGATGATGGAGGAGTTTGTTTCATTTCATTTCTATTCTGCCTTTCTTCCAGAAAGGGACCCAAAGCAGCTCACAAATAAGCCACAAAACCTAGTTTCAAGGTGTTGCAGAATCAGTAAGCCTCATCAAACTACAAATACAAGGATACCTTAGAATAGTGCAATGAAAATAGTGTAAAACTGATAACTTTGTACTGCAGGTACATGTTATACTATTATCCTTTGTAGTAGCTGAAAGAGAAGGCAAAATACACAGTCACTATTCTGCCCAATTTTTGAAGAAACAAACATGACATCTCCTTTCAGTGTGTTTAGACGAGTGAAACCAAATTTATGAATCACATTATATTTGGGAGCGTCAGAGATTTAAAACTGTTGAATGATCCATTGATCTCTACACTACTATGCCCCTGCTATCTCTAGAACTTGTAGTTTTAAACAGTAACATTTCCAAATTATGTGTTCTTTTTTAAAAGTATATAACACATTTCTCAACCTTAGCTCAGAAAACCTTTGAGTAATCTGAATCAGATTAGCATGATTATTCCAGTTTTGCAGAAGGGTTGGGGTCACCTAGGCAGCTAGGTAATTTTCGATACTTGAATATGGTTTCCAAACATAATGGTCTGCAGGCCTTCCGTTCCCTGTTTATAAAGCTTCCACAACAGGAAATATGTGGGAAGTCTGTTTTATGGTCACTCCTCCTACAGGTGATCTAGGATATGTGTAAACCATCCAGGGGTTGGATACTATTCCAGGTTTAACATAAGAGAAGTGTTGTACAACCAGGAAGAACAGTTGTAAAAGTGAGTGTGGATTCATCATCACTGTAGCAAGGAACCTATTGTTCACCCCAGCGTATGTATATGATGCTGGTCACCCCACTGAAGACCCATCAGATTATTTTCATGAAGAGCAAATAATATGCAGAATTGTCTGCCCAGATTTGGTAATAAAAAATATGGCAACCTCCTGTTGCCTGATAAGAGTGGAGAGGAAGGTTCTCATAAGGGAAAGCAGAATGAGCATACATAGAAGAAACCAAAAGAGGAGTTTCTAGGCTGGTGCCAACTGAACAAAGATGAAGAGGATGGTGACATGGCATAGCATGTTTGAACTCAAGGGAATCTGGTTATATTTGCTAGTACACAATTTATATGAAATTATAAATATTAATGTAACAACATTCAAAACTTCACGTAAATTTCAAATAAATCTGAGAAATGCCCCAAATATTTCAGCTATCTGAAGTGATTATAGCAATAGAGAAATGTTTTTCACTTAATATAATGAGCTACATGCATATTTCAAGCTGTCTTTTAAAATCCTATTTTGTGTTGACCTACTATTTTTATCTGTTACTTCATGAAAATGCCACATATCATTTCTCCCTTTCTCAAAGGATCATTTAAAGAATTCAGTTTCTGAAAGCTACCCTAGGCATGAGAAGATCAAGCTTTCACCTAAATGACCCTACTTAGCAGCAAGGTTGCAGATTTTATTAATTAAACTGACAAATACTTCAAAGAGAGAAAATTATAAAACTTTTAGAAGATCAGCTGCAAAATAACCTATAAATATAAATGCCATAAAATGGAAGAGTGAAAAGGGAACACTTCATGCTTCATTTGATAGGTGACGTATTTATGCATGCTTGTCTTCAGGAACATTTTTTTTAAAAAATAAACAAGACTTCCTTTGGGGGCTTAAAATAAAACTAAAATGCAAAACCAATTAAGCAAAAAAAGAAAAAGAAAGATGCTTGAACATGATGAAATGAATAATCTGTATCCAAGTCAACTTTTTTAAAAACAATATACCAATCGCAGCTTGTTTTGCTTCTGTTATCTCAACATAAGTTCATAAAATATATACTTTATACAGATCTCTTTCTTTTCCCTCTTCTTTCTGTATGCACACATTTAAAAAAATATGCAGTACATACTGTATATACTCAACTATAAGTCTACTTCATATATCAATTCCATTTTCATTCTTCCACTTGGGGCCAACCTATCTAAGGAATCGCCTGCTTCCATACAATCCACCCTGTGCACTCAGATCCTCTGGGCGGAATCTTTTGCAACCAATAATAACTAAATTGATTGTGACCTCCCAGAGGACTTTTCCTGCTGTTGCTCCCACCCTATGGAATGGCCTGCTGGACGAGATCCATCAAATATCCTACCTAGGTGCAGTACAGACTGCCCCAAAGGGGCGGGTCTGTGGCGCCCCTTTTAGCTCCGGATTGGGGGCAGGGCAGCCTCACTGGCAGCCCTGCAGCCACAATCTGGAGCTTTTCTGGCCCACAGAGAAGCAGCAAAATGCCACTTCTCCATGGTGCGGAAAAGGAGTATCCTTGGGGCTTCATGCCCCTGGACACCCTGGGAGCTAGAGCCATGGGAGAAAGGGGCTGCCTGGCCCCTTTCTCCTGGGCATCGTTCCTCCAGCCGTTTGGTTACTGTGGGTATGATGCAGCGCCCAAAAGGAGCACTGTTTCAGGTCTCCTTCCCATACTGCACCCAGGCCGTCCTAAGTGGCCTGGAGCGTAGCGGAGATGTCACGCACGTGACATGCTGTTTGGATGCAGCACTTGTGTGACATCATCATGGCGGCCCCCGTGTGGATGGGAGGTTGCCATGATGACACCACTGCCATATACTAGGGTTACGGGGTGTGTGGATGGTCTGCCCCCATGCATCCCTAGTACATGGTCAGGCTGGTGCAAAGCACCGGTCTGGAGCACACCCTAGATAGCTTTAAAAAAGCAGTCAAGACGGATTTCTTCGAGCAGCCCTTCCCAGAATAGCTCCCAGCCATGCATAGATCCCCCATACTTCACACATTTGTGTATTTGTATAATCCTGGCCATGATGATTCTGCCCACTGCTATTGTACTATTGTAATATAATTGGGTTGATTGTAATGTTTGAAATTTTAATCTTAGATGGATTAATCCTTGTTTTTTTTGGGGGGGGGGCTCTGTATATTATTATTATTATTATTTGTATTTTTATTATATTTGTATTATTTTAACTGTTGTAAGCTGCTTTGATTGTTTTTACAAAAAGTAGGATAGAAATAAAAGTTTAATTTTAATATTTATTTATTTATTTATTTATTTTATAAGTTGAGGGCAGGTTTTGGAGCCAAAATTCTGGATTTTGATATGACCTGTGAATAAGTCGATAAACTTAAGCACATGTAATGAAGAATGTAAAGGATGAAGTAAAGGAAAACAATGCAAAAGAACTTACAAAATTCCAGCAGACATAACTATTTGTGTACATACTAAAGACTGGATTGCTGAGAGAGGAGAAGGGGGTTAGTACATCCAGGGCAGATTAAACTCTTGCCTTTCACCATATCTCTTGCCTTTCACCAGGCAAGAGATGTGTGTGTGTGTGTGTGTACACACACATGCTAAAATACAGTATTTACATTGACCAATGGATAAGTTGACTCAGGTTTTTTGGGTCAATTTTTTAACCTAAATTTCTAGACTTATACATGAGTATATACAGTATATTGTTTTCAATCAAATTGTTGTTGTTGGGGGTTTTTTTCCAACTTTTTTTTTTTTTTTTTTTTTAGTTTTGGTCTAGAGTAAGAGGCTAGACACAAATTTGGTGCTAAAAAGAAACCATGCTATTATAAAGGCACATCATGAGACACTAGTACTTTTGAGACAGTGCTGTAGAGTCGCCTGAGGTTTGGTTCCAGGACTCCACGGATATCAAAATTTGTGAATGCTCAAGTCCCATCAAATACAATGGTATGTCCTTTATATAACATGACAAAATCAAGGTTTGCTTTTCAAAATTTATATTTAAAAAAAATCAATGGATATGGAGGGCTGACTGTAATTCATATTTGAAACATCTGGCAAACATATACTTTGTGATCCTGCTCAAAACACGTTCCTGCCATTTATGTATTTAGCATATATAAAGTACCCTATACATTTATGAATTCTGTTATACTCTAAACAAATAGTTGAAACTGAAGAGGAATTTGTACATTTTAACAACAACATGAATAGTCTCTCAGTTCACACTAACATAGTACTATAACTGTACTGTGTGAATCAGGGAACCATTCACACAGTACAGATATAGCACTATGATTCCTCTTCACCTGTCATGGTGCATTGGGCATTATAGTTTGATGAGGCACTATGGCAGAGAATTCAAAATTGCCCCCCTTAACCTGCAAATCACAAGATTCCATAGGATGTAATCAGGACAGTTAAAGTGGATTATAGGGCTATGACTGTGAAAGGATCCCCAGCCTCATGATTTGAATACTTTATATTCTCATTATCTTTCAGTGTTTCCCACTCTATTTTACCCTACCCCTGTCCCCCCACATAAGCCTAGTTGAAAAAGGTTAAAATAGATACGCAGATCAGTTTTCATTCCACTCAACTTAAAATCATATATCTTTTTCATGCTATATATTGAGCAATGGACTCAGCTGGGACTGTGCTTAAGAAGGCAATAATTTTATCAAATTCTGTTCAGAACATCATAAACCATGAGAGTAAAATGCTTGTGGTTTCATGACTCTTAAAGACTGGAATAGAGTTATAGCTCTAATTGAAATACATTTTAAGGAAGCCTTATTTCAATTCACATGGTGATTTGTAATTAATGTCAGTAAAACCACTGAAGCCCATTTAACTTTTTAAAGACATTGGTACACTTCACAGATTTATATATAACAAAAAGACTACATGTTTTATACTATGTGCTCCCATGGGCATATCCAGATTATCAGTAAGTGTTCTCCTACTACAATAAATATGTAGATGCTAGTGACTTTTCTGGACTGATCAACCAGAGTCATTCAAAATTATGCATGGTAACAAGAGCAGGCAGAGAGAGGGATTCCTCCCCCCCCCCCACCATACTAGAACCCACTGACATTGAATTAAGTTGATTCAGGACAGACTGGAGCAAATGTTTTTGCACAGCATACAATAAAACTGTGAAATTTGATCCCACAAAATGTAGTGATGGTCTTCAACTTAGCTTTAGAAGGGTATTAGACAAATTCATCTTGAATAATGATTACTGGTCTTGAAAGCCATACACATTTTCCAGAATCAGAGGTACCATTCCTCTGAATATCAGTCAATTTGACCTGTCATCCTCATGCTCTGTTTGTGGTTTTTTGGTAGGCTATTTGGTGACTGTTTTAGGAAACAGGTTGCTACATAAGATCAAGCAGGAATCTTCTTATAAAGTGATCTTAATCAAGGTGATCCCCACCATAAACCACACTGTCTCAGTTGACATAGAGAAAGCAGAAATGATCATGCCCTATCACTTCTTCAAGCATCTACTGGCTTCAAGAGAGCCAAACCAGAAAAAAGTCACCTTTCTTCCAAACCATTTCTGCTCTCTAATAATAGGCTGCTGCATGGGCTCACAATATCATCTCCCCCCCCCCTTTAGAGTTCAGCATCAGAAGACAAAACAGGCCTACCTGTCATGCTCCCCTTGAGAATCAGGCTCCAGAAGACAAACAGAACTATTTTTTTCAAGGATTTATATCCCACCTTTCTCACACAATGGGATGCTGCTGCTGGGCTCTTCTCCAGCTCAACCTGACAGTAATCTAAGTTTTCTAGAGGGGAAGGCAGCAGGGGAGACAGCTCTGAGGAAAAGCTTCAGCATTTGGCACAAACTCAGTCCCTCCACCACAGGCAAAGTGAATTTCTACATGGATACATCTCGGAAATATCCACTTGAAATTTAGGCACAGTACATACCGCCAACAAGGAGCATACCAGCACTAATTTTAGGGTTAGGGACTGCGCAGCAACCACACGGTCCCTAACCATAGTACATGCAGATAGCATAACATGGTGACACCCTTTGTAAACAGGCACCGCCATTGCTACATAAGTGCCTCAGCATCCACATGGCATTCGCATGTTGCGGCACGGTGCTTACGTAATGAGTGTGCCAATGGTGCACTTGTTACACCACCCCTACGACTCAAAAAAACCCCCAACAACATTTTTTCTGGGTTCTTTTTCCTCCGAAGGGAAGCTGCATGGTTTGGCAGCTGTGGCTTCCCTCTGGAAGAAATTAGACCACTGGCAGGCCACCCTTTTCAGGCAATCTGTCCCTCGCCATAGTCTGCAATTTGGGTGGCGCTAAGTCAGTGGCCTTTTCCCCATTTGCTCTGCTAGAAACAAACTTGATTTCTCTCCCACCCTGTGTCTATTGTGAGATAAGACCCTGTGATCTATGATCCTGGAATTTTTTTGACTCTAATATCTTACTATCTTTCTTCTTTGATTGGACACTCCTGACCCTGGAATGTTTCTTATTGGATACCACTTGTTCATTTAGTTACTGAACATCTGGCACTTTGAATTCTGTTGCAGCATGAAAGGACACATTAGGACAAAATAGTTAGCCTGATTCATTGATAGAGGTCTTCCATCTACTGTCTCTTCTGGAACTACTCACACACCCTATTGCACCTCTGGAGATTTGCCACTGCCTGCATACTGAATGTGTAGGTCGGCTCCATGCTATGCTTCAGTAGACTCCCTGCTAGAAGGTTATTCCATAGCTAGGCTGACTCTTTGCTATGCTACTGGAACTCCACTATGGCCAGCCCACAATAAGTATCTGTTGGCAGATTTGCAGGATGAAACAGAGTGAGTTTGTTTGACATGCCAGGTGCAAAAGTTTCTTTCATTGGCCCTGTTGATTTCTGTGTTTACATTTTACTCAGTAACATTGCCTTAATTCTTCTGCATCAGCCTTTATACAATTTAACTATTCCAGCCTACCATTTTAGAATATGTGAAAGCTTAAGGAGAGAATACTTCATGTCTGGGATATAGGAGCAAGAACTATCCTAGATTTGAGGTGAACCTGATGGTCTGAATAAGATTTATGAAATTCTTGGACGGTTATTGTTAAAGACAGCAAATCCATAAGTTCTACCTTTACACAGTTTGACAGAAGGAAAAAAGTCTTATGCACTGTGATACATTTTATTCAAACAGATAATACAAGATTCTCACCACCTCTGATGTATATGTGAAATGAAGCATTTCCTTGTGTAACAATATGCTTTGCAAGTTAAACTTCAGAAAAGTTTTATTAATAATTTTGGACTATTATAATTTTTCTTTTTTTTTCTGTAAGATTCTGGAATAAAAAGGAGTCTTTAGTCAGTTAGGAAAATCATGTTGATCTACTAAGTACCATTGCTTTTTATGTCTGGAAAATTTTGAATGCATGAATAAAACATAGGCTGGCTATAAATATTTTAAGATTGGAGGTATTTTCTGCCAAGGTATGCTAAGAGAAAATGTCTGTAGAAATATTTCATCTCAGTAACAAAAGGGAGTGGCAGAATGTCCTTTCTTCTCCTCTTTATAGAGGCCAAGGTTAGAGCATGCTAACTTAAGAAGGTAGATAGCAACTCCTTATTGGACAAGATTCTTGTAAATTTCAAGGCTAAGATATAGAGCATAGAAAAGTTACTTTTTCTTTCAATATCTCCCAGAATTTCCACACCAGAGTGAAATTTTGGGAGTCGCAATCCAAGACTACAGTTTTGTTGGTCTACTACACTAACAGCTGCTTCTCCCACTCACCACAAGTTTGTGCCAGCTCCAAGCAGCCTGTTTCTCCATCTCCCTCACAGCTGCTGAGCCCACAGCTTTTTCTTCCTACGATAAGTAGCAATCTTGTTTCCCCAGTGTGCGTCCCCCACCCAAAATACCTTTTCCAAGCATTTGTAGTTTCGATAAATGGCAGAATGAGCAATGCACTGTACAAACAATGTCCTTCAAGCAGCAGTTTTACTTGCAATACTGTTGTTCTTGTTTTTTGAAACAGATGGGAAAGAAAAATGTGGCTTCTGACCACATTTGGGGCATAACATTCAGGTGACACATACCTCAAATGTGGAGGAAAACTGAGCTGGACCCGCATCTTCCCCAAAGAATTGGGTTAAAATACCGCTTCTTTTGCTGGCGCAATTCAAAACCACAGCGGCAGCCTGGATTAGGGCCAGGCATGTGTAGTTGCCACAACTCCCATAGGAATTGCACTGGCATGGCCATGGACTACATTTTTCGGCCCATCGTTGAGTGCCTTCATGTAGTTTTTTAATTATGAAGAGCCTAAGGCAAACCTATCTGGGGTTTTCTTGGCAAGATTTGTTCAGAGGATATTTGCCTTTGTCATTCTCTTAGGATGAGATAGGCGGTTTACAGACCGCCAAATAGTACGTCATCAATACGTACTAGGGTTAGGAAGGGGCGGTGCTTCCGCACCCCCCTAACCCTAGTACGTATTGAATACGTACAAGATGGCGGCGCCCTGTTCATACGGGCGCCGCCATCTTTACGTATCGGACGCTGAGCGTCCGTACGCGTCGCGGGCGTTGTGACGTAGTGAGTGCGCCCCTGGAGCCTCGCTACGTCGCAAACGTGACTTAAAAAGAAGCTCCATTTTGGAGCTTCTTTTTCGGTCCGCGCGGGAGTCGTGCCGTGTGAAGGCTCCGGCTCCCCCGCGGACCTACTGGCGGCGGCGGCAGAGCGCCGCAAAGCAGAGGTATGTACCCCGCCATAGTGTCACTTGCACAAGGTCACCTATGGGTTCCCATGGTCCTGCAAGGATCTAAACCCTGATCGTCAGAGTCATAGTCCAATGCTCAAACCAATACACCACACTGGCTCTCTATTTGCAGCATTATGCAATGAAAATGCCACAATGCTCAGTTACAGCTTCAGAATGGACTGCTCTTCAGTGGCAACATGTCCTTCAATGTTTAGCTTTAGGGTGTATGCTTAGCCAACACTGGTAAAAGACAAATGAAATAACCCATGTGAAATAATAAAAGGTAAGCGAAATAACACCATGAAATAAACAAAGAAGATGAGAAATGTCACCTATTCATTTCAAAGCAGTTTCCCTTCTAACCTTAGGGTAATTCTATTCACAATCCTGTTAGCCAGAAATGCCTATTGATTACAATCCTACACTCAGATCACATTTGTCATCACATAGACACAGTTCTTCCATCCCATCCCATGATAATATTTATTTGATGTGCAGAGGGGAAGAAACCAATCACATATTTTGATATGAGCAAATAAATGCAGCTGATAAAGGGAGTCCAGTGAAGATGTAACTTTACAAGTTCTTTTACGGGTCTTAGGTGCCACTAACCTCAAGATTTATCACAGATTATTTGTACTGTTTAGCTGACACTTAAGTCCATAGATGTAAATGTTCTGTGGTTGTGCTGGACCTAAGAGGAGATAACAAAAATAAAAGTCGGCGGCAACTTGAGACCAGAAAATTAGAAATTAATTCTAATTAGAAATTAGACATTCTAATTAAAAATCAGAAATTCTAATTAGAAATTAGAAAAGTCTGAGGCAGCTTGAGGCCAGAAGTTGTGAGATATTTCCCAAGGGGCATGCTGCTTGTGTATTTCAGAATCTCTATACAGTGTATGAAGTAAAAAGTCCTTCTTTACATATTGCCCTGGTTTACTTCTGTTTACATAGTGCTTGTTGACTATTTTCTCTGATGTGGAGGGTGGGGGGTTTTGACCTATTTTTATGGGAGGCATGTAAGAAGGTTAATCATGTAGGACTTGTTCTCAAAGTGTAATAAATATTCACACCTGAGAGTGAAAACTATGGATAAAATGACACACCTATTCCATCCATATACAACAAATAAGAATTATTAAGGCATAAAAAGGTCATTACTTTGGTCTTTTCCACAGGATGGCAGTTGCATGCCTGTAGCCTGGTAATGAATGATGAAAGTTGAGTGATAGCAGCAGACAAGAGAAGCTTCATGTTCCATTGTGTGCTGATGGCTAGCCTAAGGAAATATTGTCATTTTTAAAACCTCTTATCTAGCCCACCAAAATAAAATGGAGGCCAGTGAGAAATGACATTTTCCAGGATACTCTTCATTCTCTACATGATTTGGGGTAAAATTGCCCATTCAGCAGATTGTATCTGAACAGCAGTGAAGGAGTGATTTTGATTCTTTCTGGTTTCTGGGATGTCAGAGTAAAACATTTTGCAATTATTTGAATATATCAGTTGATTTCTAGAACAAACAAAAAAATCAACATGGAGAAAACTTGCACTTCAGCTATGATGAAGGTGGCAAGCCATGGATGAAACAAAACTCAATGCTGAGACTATGGCTGAAATCTGTTAGGTGGGAGGAAACCCTTCTGGTCCTAATAGAACTTATGTGTAGGATTTACATTAAGCTGAAGAAACATTTCCTGAAAGATTACCTTAGAAAAAGGTAGGCAACGTTTCACAACGATTAAGATGATGGATAATGAGTGAACATCTCTACAGAAGGAAAGAAAATAATATTTAAGTTCATACAAGGTCAAATTTTGTATTATTCCCCTATTTCGTAATGCCTTTGAAAGTTCTTCCATGTTAAGGTGATTAGTGCAGAGGGAAATAATTTTAAATGCCTCTTCAGCACATGGAGAAATTGCAGGCCAAAATCACTGGCAGGCAAATGTTCCATGTTTTTAGATTATTGTAATGGGAAATAAGTGTTTTGGGGTGTCTCCAAAATAGATGCCTGGAAGGGATGAATCTGATTCATCACCTAAAAAGATCACCAATCCAGTTATATAGCCTAACAGAATTCTCTTGGCCATTATCACAAGATTCTTATTTTATTTTATTTTGCTTCTGCCCTACCCTATTGAAGAAACAAAGATTTTTCCCATATTGCCATAGTACATATGATCAGTCTCTTGAGTTGGGTTTGTTTCCCCAACTCACAATTTTATCAAATTGCTCCATCATTCTTAGCACCTTACAAAATATTTCTATCAGTCTCAGGCCCAAAAATAAATCCTCTCGGCCAAATAAAACAGGTTCCAGCTGATTTGGGGGCATAGTGTTTACATGACCTTCTCCCCAAAAACATCTGGAACCTGCATGGAAGCTATGCCAAGGCAGCAAGAGCTGGACCAAAAGGGAGCTGATTAATTCTGTTCCTGCTGGTGATCTATTTAGGACCTTGGTGGTGGCCCACTTCAGGAGCAGCCTATGCACTCACCACAGTCCCAGCACGATTGGTGCCAGAGCAGCCAGAGGCCATCCTTCTGGGCTGTCTACTTTGATCCATACTTAGTTAATGATCATATTGCTTTGTTGCAATGTTTGTAATGTGCTACTTTCATGGAATGTACTGATCTAAATATTTTGATATTTTTATAAATATAGATATTGGCTGGCATCCTGTATTGCAGTTATGGATTCATAATCTCCAAGCCTGTGTTGCTTCCCCCAGATAACAAAGTCAGTGCAAGCAACACAGACTTGGAGATTCACAGCAGAATGATCACCAGGAGAATTGTCAGACAGTCCGAGGTTCAGGGTATCAGATAGGCAGGTCAATAAGGCAATCCAAGGTCAAGGTTTCCGGGTAGTCAAGATGATCTAGGAAACAAGGATTTGTTTCAAGAAACCACAGGAGCCAGAGATGAAGTCTTCCCTCTTGAAAAGGCAGATATCCACTTGCAAAGAGCCACACATGCTCCAGGTGCTTAAGTAGGCAAGGAGCAGGCCTTCAGGTGTGTCTGATCACAAACAGGCTTCTGATAAAGCCTCTGTGATCTTCAAAGGCCATCTCTTTTGGCTCAATGCTCCCTGAAGGTAGGCACACTGCCCAGATCCTTCTCTATGTCCACAGCCTTAGCACCAGGCAGACGTGGCTGCTGAACTTCTGGAGGGGCCAGAGACTCTGCTCCAGCAGAACTAGGGCCAGCCTCAGGCTCCCCAATTACAGGTTCAGGTCCCAGAGGCTCTGGCTCATCCTCTGAGACCTCCAAGTCATCCTCCAGGCTGGGCATGACAAATGCTCACAGACTCTCTGTTTCATGATCTGCTCTAGAATCTTTCCTGCTGTTGATGTCTGATGTCAGACTAACAAGGCAATAATTATTGGGATCCTCTTTTTTCCCCTTTTTGAAGGTGGGAACGTTTGCCCTCCTTCAGTCTGCTGGGACTTCTCATTTTCTCCAGGAGTTCTAAAATATTATTGCCAGAGGCTCTGGGATTACATCTAACAATTCTTTTAATACCCTTGGATGTAGTTCGTCTGGTCCTGGAGATTTAAATTCACTTAGATTCCTGTACTACCTCTTTACTTATTCTGTGCTGCATTTACCCTATTGTGTTCTCTTCTCCATTTTTCCTCAGGTTGCCCACTCTTTTCCTTTTCTGAGAAGACTGAACCAAAGAAAGTGTTGAGTATTTTTGTCTTTTCTCTGTCCCATGTTAGCATTTCTCATCTTTTCCATGCAGTGTCCTATCATTTCCTTCTTCTTCCTTTTGCTACAGGCATACCCCCAGAGCCCTTTTTATTGTTCTTAACCTCTCTAGCAAGCTTGAGCTCATTCTCCACTTTTTTTTGTCTGAATTTCTCTTCTGTGATTTCCCCCTTTTTTCAATTCTTACACATCCCCCATTTAAAACTTAACTCAGTAGACAGTTCTTTAGACATCCATCCTGGCTTCTTGAGACACCTCCTATTTTGTTCTTCTCATTGACACATTTAGAACAATTAGAACTCTCCCTTACCTTTGAGAAGCCTCTGGAAAACACTGAATTGTTCCTTGAGAGTTCTTTAGGAAAACACATCAAGACAACCACAAGGGAGTTTGTCTCAAAATCTTCTTGCTTTCTTCACCAAATCTACTCTGACAAATAGTGATGGGACAATGACAGGGAGAGCTAGGGTGAATAATGTCAGTAGTTGAATGCCCAAAAGTGTGCCCTTCTATTGCAGAGGTAAGAAAATGAAATTACCAATGCTTTACACCTCCATTGAGCCAAGAGGCACTAAACATGCTCTTTGCATCAATGGCTTTCAGCCAATGGGTTAAAGACATGTCTTAAAGATGAAACACCTACCACTTCTGAAGCCTGCCAAATGTTTAATATCTATTTTTTCACCATGGTATGTTTTGGTAAATTAATGGAAATCAGAGCCTAAACCTCCATGTCATGGTTTGCCTGGATAAACCTTTCAAAAATCCGAAAATTGGGTGGGTGGGGGCTTGGAAAATCACTGAAAGAGCAATTGACTGTGTGAGATGTAGACGTTTGGGATCCTTCATCAATATGCCCAGCAACACATAGATTACTTCCAAGATAGTATAAACATGTAACACTCATGTTTGTTTTGGAAATACTATTTACTTTTGTTAGATGTGTCTCACGGTAAAATCTTATATTTGAGAAGGAAGCAGTTGACTAGAATAATGGAATATATAAGTAGGATTAAGAAAAGCCCAAAGTATGTTCTTTGTGCCTTTATACATCAGCAAGCACCTCTTGAAGTAGGCTCCAGACAAATCTATATCATCTTGGACTACAAAATGCAATCACCTGTGTCATCCTAGTAAATATTCTGCCCTGCTGTCTTACTAACTTACAGAATTAAAGTATCTTTTATGTAACCAATACTTCAGTGCTTACCGGGTTCATAAGCCTTCATCATCACCAACCATCAATACTCTGAAGGAAATGTTGACTTTTCACTTTCTCTTTGAGAAGCACTTATTCCAAGTGCTAACTTAGATGAGATTGTGTGGAGTGCTCATTCTATCATGCTTGCTAATGAAGGAGGTGGAGATAGATGCCATTGTGTCTGTTAGTTGGCACACAAATGTCATTCTCAAGTGAGCAGTGCCCTGACCTGTGAAAGGAAGATGTTCATATTTCCTTTGTGAGTGATTACACAAAACCTGCTCACATGCATTTATCTCTGTTAAGTATTCTGCTTATTCTGAAGTCCCTTCTCCAGGTAGCTTGAAGGCCATTGAGCAAAGAATCCTCCTAATACATCATAATTAGAGAAACACCTGTGCTAACTAATATGTTCCAAACCTTTACAAAATATCCCAGTGTCCAGTAACCCTCAAAAATCTGTCATTAAAATATATCACATCACATTAGAATATAAATGTACATTCTTCTCCAGTAATTATGTAAAGGTTTTAATAGCTGTTTTTTACAATCAATAGAACATATTTGAAAAGCAGGGTGAGTCACTGTCTATGTCAAATAGAATCAGACTCATTCTTATCCAACCATGTTCTGGCCTGTTTTCCTTCTTTCATCTCTTTCACCATTTGTGGAAACTGCTGCTATTTCTATCATTCTACAATCATATGGGGTTAGAGTGGAGTTGGAGTCCATGACGCAATGGAAGGTGAGGAAACACTCTGTCCATTTTGCTCAGTGTCAAAACTAGGAGAGCATGGTACCCATTGGAATATTTATTTTTTTCCACTTGGCAGGAAACTCCTTTTACTAGACTTTAGTAACAATGGCATCTCATGTGTGCAATCTACATTCTTATTTCATTATATCTCATTAACAGATCATCTTTAGTTTACAATGCCATATGTTCTGCTTCAATCACAATTTTGTCAATATATTTTCTTAAATTATCTTTTGCAAGCAGCTCTTTAATCAGATTTGTATAGTTTCCATTATGAATTTTTATTTTATTCCAGTGTATTTATTGGAGTTGTATCTTGTCTTTTTCCCCAAACTGTAATTTTATATTGATCACAGTAACAGTAGGTTTTAAAAATATCAGTGTAAACATAAAATAAAATATAATATTAAAACATATTTTTTTTCAGTGTAGAACATAAAGCACTCATGCAGAAATGCTTCTCCCAGACCTGTTGGGCTGGAGAGGAGATTTTTCTGGCCTCTCATTGGAGAGACCAGCATTTTAAAGGAAAACAGCATGCTCTGCTGGCTGTTGGGAGAGGAGGGGGTGGGATTTAGCCTGCTTGAGGCTTGCCTGCCCACCATGCCCAGCCTCCTCTCACTTGGCTTCCAACGCTGGCCCACCCTCCTGCCTCAACATCAGTGTGAAAATTAATTCTGGTCGCCCGGGGCCGGGTAAGAATTTTCTCCCCTTTCCAAGGGTTTTTTGCCTACCCCACACTTTTGGTTGAGGACAATTGGCATGGGTGTGGTCATAATAGGTTCCACGCATAGGCGGGGGGAGATAGATGTTTCAGTGAACACCTCGGCACCCTCCTAAAGGATGAAGCTAGGTCTCTGGAAATCACATTTAGGTCTTGCGAGTAAATGTGAAGGGAAAGAGACTTGCCTTGGGGCTGGCTTGAGATTTAAACCCTCACTTAAGTCTGGCGAGTTAAGTGGGGGAGTCTTGGGTTGGCCTTCTGGATGTGGGCCAGCCGGGGAGCAACCCAATTATGGATTGCCCTTGGGGCCCACATGTTTTCGCCCTTTGGAAGCTGGGGAATTGGTCTTGGACCAATCCGCCAGCTGTTCCTACACAAGGTTTCCCCCCCCCCCCTGGTTTTTTGCATTTCTCAAAGAAATAAGTTTAAATAAGTTGAGTTAAATAAAGTTGCCCATTTTATAACCCAGTTCTCTGTGTCTGGTCTCATTATTAATGAGTTGGTCAGCAAAAAAAATCTCATTTTCAGTAATTGTTTAGTTGTCCAAAGTTGCCTGAATAAAAGACCCTTCCATGCCATCAGAAGGAAAAGAGGAATGGAGACACCCTAACCTCCTTTGGTAAAGTGCTCCAGATCCTGGACAAGGCCATGAAGAAAATCTACTTTTACATCTTGACCAGATATTCTTCTGTGGACGGAAGAATTGGAGAACAGCTGAAGTCAGGCTGAAGTCTGTCTGTAGCAAGTAATCCAGCTAAGGTTTCTAAGCATTTGAATGCAACCTCACACAGAAAAATTTAAAGTGGCACAAATAGGATGTAATTAGACATTTCGCGGAATGAATGCAGTTGGCACACTAAATTCATCTATGCAAATGCACTCCAGGTAGCCACCTAAACCTGATAATCCAACAAAATAACCTGAGATTTGGGGAGCAGATAATCCCACCAACATAGTATAATGAACACTGTTCTCTGTTCTTGCAACCAAGTGCATGTCTGTTTTGTCTCATATGAGCTTTTGTTAATTGGGTCTTATCCAGTCTGCTTATGGTATCAGACACTGAATTATGACTATAATAGCTTCCTTAGGATTACATGGTTGGCTAATACAACTCCAAACTCCAAAAATGTATAGTTTCATGCATAGAAATATCATGAGTGACAAGACAGATTACTGGGATATCCCAAGGCCATGACATGAAACAAGAACCACCATAAAGGAATTCCTTAAAATCCCATCACAGAGAAGCAGACAACTGTAAATGATACTAAAATCCACCAGGATGTCCAGCAAAGCCAAAAAAGGGTTCAGTTCTGTCCAGTTACTAGTAAGAAGCATCAACCAAAATAGGCAAAACCATCTCCCACCTCACAATCAGACTTAAAGGCAGAATGAAATGGGTCTAGAAAATCCATCTCATCCAATTAACTCTAGAGATGAGATTATCTTGCCCAAGGATGGAATACCAGAGATAGGCTAGAAATTATCTAATATAATGGAAATCAGGAAGAACCTTTTCAAGAAAAAACTCATTAAGTCATCTGTTATGTGCATTTGAATTCTGTTTTGCTGGTCAGCTCAATCTGGTACTCAAACCGAAATGCAGCATATGATCAGGACAACTGATTAATGGAGTGAAACTTCAGTAGAACACAGCCACTTCAGTTCCCTGCCCCATTCAGCTTCTGCAACACAATGAAGCCATGTGGGCAAATCTAGGGGAAATTACTTTTCACCAAGTCTCACAAAACCTCTGTGATAAAAGAAAGGTAAACATGCTCATTTAATATCAAATCTTGGACAGTTGTTGTTTTTCTATTCACTGATCTACCATTTAGCAGCATTTTAATCCCAGGGTTCTTGTCTAGAAAGCTGTTCAGCCTTCATTGGATGTGTTCCTCTAATTCTGCAGATATTAATGGTATTCTGGACAAAATTATTATTGCTATTTTCAGGAGAAAGGAGAAAGAAATGAAAGATTTACGGGCCATGGTTATATAGCCATGTTCATCTCTTTCTGTGAAAAGTTTGAAATTTTTGAATGATTTTTTTCTGGCAATGGTTAAGAGTGGGGGAAACTGCAGCTGTATTAATTAACTCCCCCTCCCTTAATATTTGGGTGTCACAGCATCTGCAGTTCACAAATGCTACAAGCATATTCAAGGGTATGCTTTTTTAATGCCTGTATATTCCCTCTTTATCAGTGCTTTTAGTGACAGGTTCTTCACTTCCTAATTGCCCACATTCCATTTATTTTTAATCTAAAAGATCCTCTGTTAAAAGGCAGTTGGTACCTTGTAGAACCATCATTTATTTCATTTCCTTCCTCATTTATTGATGAAGCTTCTGTCTCTTTTCCTGGCATATTAAATACTTCCTTCTTAATTCCTTTGATTCATTTCACCCATATGTTCACTCTCCTTATTTCTTTCTTGAATCTTTGGGCATGCCTTTACAAAGCTATATTTAGTTAGAAAAGGCCAACATCACTTAGGCCCAATGTGTTGCATTTAGGCAATGAGAAATTATAGTGCTCCAGCCTAATGAGAACCTTATTTTCTAGGTAGATTACCTATCTAGTAATCCCTTCAGACCATTAATCTTAGATCTTGGCTATCACTTGTGTTTTCTCATCACTAAGAGTTCAGGCAAGCAAAAATATCTCTAGAAAGCTAGATAGATGGATATATTCACACTCTGTGGACTGGCCTCACTATCATGAGAATACATTTTCATAAAAGCTATACTGGTGCTAGCACTGTCCAACAGAGTTATCATATGCTTTGGATTTTAGGGCTAAGATATATTACATAAGGTGGGGACCAAGTGTTTTGTGAGTGAAATCTCACATCTAAGTTGGATATTTCCATGGATCTGTAACTGCAGGGTTAAATCATCCTCTCCCAATTCAAATTCCCAGTTCTTTGGGTCAAGACTATAATTTTTGGAAGTAAATCTAGCTATTGGGGAGAAGAACTATTTTGCAGAGCTCTTCACAAAAATTGCATGCTTAAGACTGTAGTGTGAGCCCATTTAGATCAGACCCAAGGTTATAGTCAAATAAGGTTTCCTGATTCAAGCAGTAGGATGTGGAAGAAATATAAAGGCAGGAGTTGGTGTGCAAATAATGGAGCCAAGAATTTTTTAAAAAAATTGTTTGTTTTTTAAATGATCACTAGATTCCCTTTGTAAAAATGAAATCTCAAAACCTCTTCAGCATCCTATTTCTGTCTGAATTTCATATTCAGTTGTGAAAGCTTTTTCTTTGAACATGGAAATCCATGTATATTATGATATACACTATTTTCCTCTAAAGGTTTTTCTCCCTACCTATCTTTCTCTTAAAGTATGTATTTTAACACTGAATAAGGTATTCTGTGTGCATTTTAAAAATACATTACATGTTTATACATGTATATATATGTGTGTGTGTGTATTAAAAAATAGAATCTGGTGTTCACCTTTTTTCCCCCCGAGGACAAGAAACTTGTAAAGAAACATCACAACATTTGTTAATACTCTCTCAAATCATGAAATGAATAACTTTGTTAAAAAATCTTAGAATCACAGTTAGAAGAGACCCTAGAGCCATCCTCTGGACATACTCCAGCTTGTCAACATCCTTTCTGAACTGTGGTACCCAGAACTGGACACAGTATTCCAGGTGAGGCATGACCAAAGCAAAATAGAGTGGGATCCTAGAGCGTGGTGAGACTCTTTCTTTCTGGGGACTCTCATAGCTGGGGGGGACAGATCTTGAGACCTGGTGCAAGGGGATGCCCTTGCTGGGAACAAGGGGCAAAGAGGGAACAGGTGGAGGTTTGGAAGCCTGTTTACACAACTTCTTTGTTCTTTGAGGGAGGAAGTCGGCGTGCTTCTTCCTGCAGTTGTAACAAAAAGTTTGGAGCCAAGAGCAAAGGGGGAACAGGTGGAGGTTTGGAAGCCTGTTCACACAACTTCTTTGTTCTTTGAGGGAGAGAGTCGGCGTGCTTTCTCCCGCAGGTGTAACTAGAGCAGAGGAGGAACAGGTGGAGGTTTGGAAGCCTGTTTACACAACTTCTCGGTTCTTTGAGGGAGAGAGTCGGCGTGCTTTCTCCCGCAGTTGACATAATGTTTGGAAAGAAAAACAGAAGGGGGATGGGGGAAGGCAGGAACTCCGTCTCAGATAACCTTTTTTGTACTGTGGATGGAGAGATCAGGAAGGTTTCTGCTGCCGATGATCTTATTGAAGAGAGTAAAGATTGGGGTTCGTTTTTAAAGAGGTCCCTTTTGAAGGGAAATAAGTATGAAATAGCTTTGAATAAGGTTTCAGAATGGTTTCAACAGGCATTGGAAAAACATGACCCCTGGGAAGCTTTATATAAAGGAATTGGAATGTTTTGCTTTCATACGGCTTCTACTGACAAGGCAGAGCAGGTGAAAGTTGGATTGCTGTTGGTGCAGGTTGGTTTGGATTATTTGAATCAATGAGTGAAGTGGCCTGGTTGGATGTCTGGGGGAAAAAGAATAGGAATGTAAAGGGTAGATGTTTTGAAGAAGGCTTTGGTAGATAGTAAAATCCCATTAAAGAAAACTAAATGTGTAGCTTGCCAAGGGACTGGTAGACAAATTGGCATCACGAACAGGAAACTTATGAATCTATGCTTCTCACAGAAAATTTGCCACAGCCACTGATCAAAAATGAAAAGAATATGTTACTTTAATGGACTCATGAACCAATATTAGAATAACTAGAACTTGGTTACCAGGGAGTAAATCCCTGCAAACAATATTATTGGAAATTGCCTTTGTTTTAAAAGAATTAACTCTTTCCTCCCAGCCAGCTTTCCCTCTGGGCAGTGAGAACTTAAGAATGCTCTACAACCCTGCTGATAAGTTAACAGATCAGCAGAGAACATTTTAGCCCCATAGATGGACTTTTGATAAAAGTATAAAGGATAAGTCCTCCATGTGGAAAAGAAGGTGCTAATATAAAAAGTTTTTTTAAAAAAAAAATGGTGGTTAGAAAAATAAAATAAAAACAGAATCCTCATTTGAACTTTGTTTGTCTTTGTCTTTAGTATAAGCTAATAAGTGTTTTTATGTAGTGAGGAAAAGGCTGTGTGTTTGTTTGTTTTGTCTCTGTGTATGTTTGTGTCATAAATGTGGGTCTGTGGTAGAGAATTTAAAAATGGACATGTGTGTGTTTCATGTTATTTATTGGAATTGCTTTTGTTGATATATGAAAAACCATGGGGCTTGGTTTAAAAACTCTAGAGTATTATGTTTTACCTTGAGAAAATGACTGTGTGGCTGTGTGTGTGAGTGTGTGAAGTTAGCCGGCTACAGTGTGTGAGCGTGTGAGTTTATAGGTTTGTGTGTGTTCCCCCTTTCCTTTGTTATATGCTGTGAGTAGGACAAATCCTATTTTAAATTGCTGCTCAGTTCAGGATATGAAGATAAGACAATCGCATCAGAAACAAGAGGGGGGAAAAAGGGAAATATTAATAATGATATGAAGGCATAAGATGCTAAAATATAGACAGTTATAGATGTTCTTTTAATGTTGAATGATCTTTTTATGTTAATGTTAAAAGAACAAGAGGGGGAGGATGAAGAAGTGGTACCCCCTCCATATATTGTAATAGCAACTATCAAAAAGAGAGAAAGAGATGACTTAAAAAAGGATTTGAAATTGTAAAATGTTTATATGGATGGTATAATTTAAAGGTACACATAAATAAAATTTCCTGTTTGGGATATAGTTCAAGACAAGGGAGCAGAGGCTCCATATTCGGTTTTAAAGATATAAAAATATACAGAATTTTCACTTTTTTGTTCTTTCTTTTGTATTTTTGTATTTGCTCATTATAATGTTCTTTTCAGAATATAGAAGGTACCGGGACATCTGATCTATTGTTGCCTCAACAGGTTTTGTTTAAAATGCAAAAAATATTTTTCTTGGATACTATGTAACCTATTTGATAGTTTTATTAGAGCTTCTTATTCAAGTACAGTCAATTTAATCATTCAGTTTTTATGTTTTCCAAAATGCTTCTTGCTTGCTTTCTGCTTGCTTTTTGCTTTAGCTATTCCTGATCTTCAGCTCCTGGTTATACTTGCTGTTGCTGCTGCTGTGCTGAACCTGAGCTGTTGATAAACCTGAAGATTAGCTTTATATGGGAATTATAGAAAAATATGTGGAAAAATAAAAAGATTGAAATGTTGGGTTCATATAGATTTTTAGTCAGGATATAAAATTTTGGATTATAAAATAAAAGAATCGATGTGGCAGATAAAATTAATGGCATTAAAACAGACTGAAAAGAATGAAAAAAAATTAGAAACCCTATTTGCAATCAAAACGTACAATTTGTATGAACTCAAATATAGTAAGAACAAATGAAACTGTAGAGTTGGATCATATGAGAAATAGAAAAAAAATGAGTTAAAAGGAATGATACCATTTGGAACTCAAGTGTTGTACCTCCATTTAGGACCAAAAGAGTATGCTCTGAGACCCAAGTGGAAGGGGCCATATATCATAATGGATCATATATGGCCTACCAGTTATTTAATTGAAAAAGATGGAAAACCGAAATGGGTCCACCAAAACCAGATAAAAGTATATTGCATTGAAAAATAACAAGTGTGTTTGGTTGTATATTTTCTTTTCTAGGATTAAATCACAGGAAGCAAGAGCTGGAAAGACCTCCAAGGGGCAAATCGGACTTAGCCCTTCAGGATCCAGAACCTATGAATAAATTTTATTTGTATAGAACTTATAATCAAAGTTATATGCCAGAAGACTTAAATCAAACTGAATTGAATGAGAGGTATCCAAAATACCCAATGTTTCGTGTAAATGGGAGTGTTATGTTTGGATTGGGACAGGGAAGCATATGTTCTGGTTGGCAACCTCGAGACCTGAACATGTGGTTCCTCTTTGACAAATGGACTACCAATTTTCATCCAGGAAACTATCAATGTGTAGGGATGGGATACTTGATTTTTTCAGTTCTTGTATACAAGTCTCAGAATCTCCAAGTTAGGCAAAAGCGGGATGCCTGTGGTGGGGTTTTAGGACCAGATTGTTCTGACACTGTGATCATAGATATCGATTGTCAGATGGTACATCAATTGGGAGGGCTGTCAAAGGAGCTTTCACAGGAATTCTCACTTTGGGAGCATATCTGGGAATGATAGCACAGGAAAATTGGAAGAGCATACTGTGACTTGCCTATGGACTGGAAAATTCAATAAATGCTACTGGAGAAATAGTGTGAATGTTACAATTTGAAATTGAAGAATTAAGTCAAATGATAATGCAGCAGAGATTAGCCTTAGATTATTTGTTAGCTGCAAAAGGAGTTTTTTTTTGTAAAATGATATTGAAGGAGATAAAGGAATAGAAGGGAATTGGTCTCTTTTCGGATGGCTAAGTGATTTGTGGCCATCTGCTGTATGGGTAAAAGGAAATCCTTATGGTAATAGCTATGGTGGTGGTTATGATTTGTGTGATAACCTGTTGTTTTCCAATTCTAATTCGTATGTGTCAACTTAGTATCGTTTCAGTGATACCTAAGAAGAAAGAAGATGAATTTGAATTATGAACCATGATTATGTGTGTTATTGTTTTCTTTTCTTTCTTTCTTCCCTTTTCTCACAATATACCTCATAGTATTATCACACATACCTCATTATCACATTTAACCAATTTCTGTAACCAGCTTATGTAATCTTTTATAGCAATAACTTTATGACAATCAATTTTGAATTAATTGATTATCAAGAGGGGGTGTATGTAAGATGAATGAGTGAGTTCTGACTTAAACCCAGAGCCGAAGAACCAAGGGATTGTGCTTTAAACATAGCTAAAGGACCAAACAAGATGGTTCCGCGCAGAGCATTGATGTGACGAAAGTATTTGGCAACCGAGGCGGGGAAAGTCTGAAAACTTGGAAGCTGAAGCGGGGTGCCGTCCAGGTGTGACGAACCATGACCGGGAAGGACCTTAACTCCTGAGTCGCCATGATGAGGAACTGACAGGACAATGGAGAACTTTGAACAGAACGAGTTGCTTTGAACACGGACTGATCTGAACAACCTGTCTGTCCTCCCAAAAGAAGAAGTTGAGTAATGGGCTGCAATATTGCAAGACTTCAGCAGCCAAATGCCAGAGAGAAGAAAAAGTATAAAGACCCTGGACTTTCATCTCCATTTTGTTGGCATCTACCGCGGCAACGGTGTCATCCCCAGCCTTCGAGAACAACTGATCAATGTTCGGCGGAAGGAAAGTGTGTGTGAGTATTGTATGAATGTGTGAGTGAAAGAGCTCTTGATAATCAATGTTTGTGTTACTTGTGTGATTCAATAAATGTTACATGCATGGTGTTTAAAACCAAATTTGGTGTCTCAATGTCTTTCTCAGCCTTGCTGTGAATAGGTCCACGGAGGGAGAGGTTCTCATCACACGCTCTCAGGATAAACAGGTTGCCCTTACAATCTTGGGCATAACATTATTACTTCCCTCAATCTAGACACTATACTTCTATTGATGCAGCCTAGATTCTTATTGGGTTTTTAGCTGCAGCACCACACTGTTGACTCATGTTTAACTTTTGGCCTACTAGGACTCCTAGATCCCTTTCGCACGTAGTATTGTCGATCCAGGTGTCCCCTATCGTATACTTGTGCATTTAATGTTTTTCTCTTTAATTATAGAACCTTATATTTCTCCATGTTGAAATTCATTTTGTTAGCTTTGGCCCAGCTTTCTAATCTATTAATGTCATTTTGAATTTTGATCCTCATCTCTGGGGTATTACCTACTCCTTCTAATTTGGTGTTATCTGCAAATTTGATAAGCATACCTTCTATTCCATTATGAAAGTCATTGAGAGAACCCTGTGGCACCCCACGGGTTACTTCTCTTCAAGATGTAGAGGACCCATTGCTGAGCACCTTTTGGGTTTGGCCAATCAGCCAAATTCAAATCCACATAACAGCTGCATTGTCTAACCCACATTTTACTTGCCTGTTTGCAAAAATCACATGTCAAAGGCCTTACTGAAATCATGACATGCTTTATCCATGGCATTCCCTTCATCTACTAACTGGCAATTTTAGCAACAAAGAAGAAGAAGAAGAGATCAGATTAGTCTGACGTGACTTGTTTTTGAGAAACCCATGTTGATTTTTTGTGATTATGGCATTCCCTTCTAAATGTTCACAGACACTCTGTTTAATTATCTGCTCTTGGTTAATCGACTTTTTTCTCCTCTTGGTTATTAGGCCTGGCCAAAGGGGGAGAGGAAGGATGCCATTTGGATTCTGCGTCATTCAATAATGGTACACTTCTACAATATCATTTGGGTTAGTGGACAGATCAGACAGATTAATACACAAAGGAAAGAGATGAGGGTATTTTCATCTCAGCGATAAAAAAGAAGTTAGAATTTGTTCTACAAATCCTTTTCTCCCTTGCTTCTTCCCTGCTGCAGTGCCTATGTATCACCATACAATTTTTATTCCCTTTTATCCCCTTGCTCACTATAAGCCTTTTCTCGGTTTATGTTAGCAAGCCAGACAATTCCCTTCCTTTTAAAACTGTATCCCCTTATCAGCCATACCATGTAAATATTTTACATGGCAATTCCATTTTGCATTGCTCCCTTTCCATACACAATAGGGGAAACTGGGAGAAGAAGAGGGAGGGATTTAATGTTTAATTTCCACTGGAAGACAGAGTATACACCGACTGCGTCCCTACCTGGACCAAAAGGAACTTGAAGCAGTGGTACTTGCACTGGTAATCTCTCGTTGAGATTTCTGTAATGTGCTCTACTTGGGGCTACTCTTGTACCAAGTTCAGAAGCTTCAATTGGCTCAAAATGTGGCAGCCAGATCGGTCATTGGCACATCTATGTTTGACCATATAACACCAGTGTTAAAATCTCTTCACTGGCTGCCAATTAGCTTCCGGGAGCAATACAAGGTGTTGGTTATTACCTTTAAAGCCCTACATGGCTCAGGCCCAAGTTACCTGCGGGAACTCCCCTACCTTCATAATCTGCCCCACACTCTCAGAACATCAGGGAAATACTTATTGGAACATCATAATACTAGGTTAATGACAACTTCTCATAGGGCATTTACAGCTGCAGTTCCAAAATTATGGAAAATAGTCTAATGGTAGATATCCATCTCATCAATACCTTAGAGTCCTTTAAGAAGGCACTCAAAACGGATCTCTTCTGGCAGGCTTATCCACCGGACTTCATATAAAAGCTTATGATGATGTTCCACTCTCGACTATGATCATTAGCTACTGATCCTTGGGAGAGGCGGGAAATATAAATAAACATTATTATTATTATTATTCCACTCTTCTGATAATTTGGATTCTTTGCAAAACTTTGCATATTGCAAAGTGATCTGGGAGAGTGAAAGAGGCACAATATTTTCTGCTACACTGTCAGTGTATACCTACAGTTCACCGGGTCTCTTTTTGCACATTTTTACCACTACATCTGTAAAATCTCAAATGCTTTCATTGTTTAGACATGGCTGTGGAGCGCAAGCAGGATTATGCTGAGCTAGCAACAACCAATCAGGAGTCAGCTGGTGACGCCAATAGAATTTTGACAGGTGCAGGAAAAGTATCCCAGTGCCAACAGAGTCAGATAGGGTTTTGGTTTCAGACAGTGAGGATATGGTTTTGTGAGAGTTCAGAAGTTAGGGACTGTGAGGGCTAAAGTTTGGGAGGAAAGGACTGAGCTTAGAGTGAGGGAGTTTTGGGGATGGATAGCCTGACGGCTAATATAGAAATAAGGTTGAAAAGGTCACAGTACATAAAGATGGTGTGAGGGTCCTAAAAGAGAATACTTGTTGTTTAATAGATTTATAAAGTTGAAACAAAGTGTAACAAAGACAAGTGAACACAATCTTGTAACAAATGAAACACTGACAACCAACATTTAAATAAATTTTTGTTGTTCTTTTATTCAAGCATGTGTGAACCTGGAATTTCCATGCTACTAACAAATAAAGTACAGTAAACCTATAGATTATAAATAAAAGTGGCCTGAAACTTTACATATTGGGACAGCTGTGGGTGTATAATGCCCTCTAAGGCTGCCCACTGAGGCAAAAGAGGTTTGGTGAAGAAAGGTTCACCACAATGGCATTTCAAAAATTCTATGGCTGCACATCATTAAACTGACACATAATCAGATTGCTCACAAATAATTTCTTTCTACTACTGGCATTTGTGAAGAAAATACAGGCAGATTAAAATGTTGGCAACAGCCAATGAGAGTTAAGCTAGCAAAGGTGGGGGCTGTTTCCAAGAGAGAGCAAAAATAGTGGGACAGAGCAGTGTTTGGAATTAGTTAAGAGTTTTATTTTACCCTGAGGGGTTTAGCAGCCAAGGAGGCTGAGGGAGATTGCTGTGAGGTGCAGTTAGGGACAAGAATGGTCTAGAGTTGAAGAGCGATGTTTATTGTATCTTGAGGGGTTAAGAGCCACTGAGGCTAAGATAGGCTGCTGTGAGGGGCAGTTGGAAAGGGTTTTTAAGTACATAAGATAGGGATGAGGAAAGGTCTTAATTAAATTATTGCAGTAATATCCTGCAGGACATATAGTGCTTGCTGACTAGTGGAGTCACAGATAACCAGGAGGTTTAAAGGATACAGAAGATAAAGATTCTGTGAGAATTGAAACCATCAAGGAACACTTATCAGGTTATAAAGAAACAGTTGCAAATATAAGTAAAAGAAACTGTTAAACTAGGTAACTGCTAAAGTATTTATACATCATATCCATCTTGAAAGCTATCCACTAAGATACTGTATTCAACCTGATTTGTAAATAAAGTTCTTTTGTTTGTTCAACAAGCTGTTGTCTGAAGTGCCTAAAGAAACATATTCAAAATGCTACCAAGAGAGAGAAAAGAACACATCAGATAGTGGGTGTGTGGTTGTCAATTCAATTGATGTCAAGCTGTTGGGATTTTGATAACCCAGATGACTGGCATCTGATGAGAGGAATAGTGTGGGAGACATGAGGTGAGAACTGAGTTCGAATGTCACATCACAAATTAGGCAGCAAAGTGGTGGGATAGTTGCCACTCCATGATATATTGGTGGCAGCAGTGGGATCAAAAAGATCCATTGTGCTGCTATCAGAGAAAAGAAGTTGGGTGAGTGAGTCTCAGCATCACCGCCTGTTTTCTTAATAACAACAACAAAAATGTTGCCTTACCGATTACAGTTTGGATTTGTACATCTGGTGTTTGGGCTCATTGTAACATTCTCATTTGTTCATAAACATACATTAACAAAAGTTGCAATCTCAAACACACGTTTGTAGGAGCAAGTACCATTTAACTAACAGAGACTTATTTCCAACTGAATATAGTACAGTGGACCCTTGTTATACGCTGGGGTTTGGTTCCAAGATCCCCCGTGTATAACAAAATCTATGTATGTTCAAGTCCCATTAAATATAATGACATAGCAAAATGGTGTCCCTTATAAAAAATGTAAAATCAAGGTTTGATATTTGAAATTTATACTTTTTTTTAATATTTTTAAACTGTGGATGCTTGAATCCGTGTATAAAAAATCCGTGTATAAGAAGGGCCCACTGTATATCATCATCAATATCTCATATTTAATTCTTATTATATGCATATCCTAAGTATGATTTAATCTGCCTTGCAACCTATTTTGCATTATCTTGCTCTTTAACCTCTGTTATTCACTATAACAAATATTAACAACACAGAGAAATGATTCCTTTCGAAAATACAGCCTGGGAAAATCTTCACCACCCTGAAGAATACACATGACAAAAAGCAGCACCGAGCAGGGTCTTCAGTAGGTAAATGTAGTATATATTTTTATTCCATTTGGATAGTCATTTTATTTTCTGAGAGTAAATCAAATCAATGGACACTATTTGATTCCTTATCCCATTATTGTTCACTGTAGGTGTTTGTTTCACAATGAAGTTGCACTCTATTATGGTAAAATGTAATTTTATTCCTTTTCCCCTAAGAGTCAAAAATTCAAATATCTACTCTTGGGAAATCCCTTCTTTTTTCCTCCAGACAATTTATAAAATCACAGGCCCTGTACACTTTGGGCCAGCCTGTGGGTGGAGTCAGGAAGCAGCATCCTGATGCTGGAAGCCCTACCTCTACCCCCAGGATGTCATGATGCTGTGTGCCATTCCAGACAGTGTGAAGCATAGCACGACTCTGCCGCTGCTTCCACATGATGCAGCACTGAAGGGGTTCCATATAGCCACACTGCCATGGCTATCATGCCCAGAGGGCCCAAAAAGGAACCGCCTTTCCCAGCTCCTTTTTGCACCCTCCAGAAGCTGGATCAGGGACACGGTGTGAGGTTGCTGTGGCCCCGATCTGGCCAGCGAAGGGGTGGCTACATGCTGCCTACAGCAAAAACACAGATTAACCTACCCTTGTCCACAGCCAATCACAAGTCAGCTGATGTCAACCAATGGGATGCTAGCAGGGAAAGGTTGAAAATTCCGTTTGTGGCATTTGGAATCATAGATAGGGTTTAGACTCCAGAGAGACAGGGTCTTGCTGTGTCCTAGAGAGGGATTTAGTTTGAGAGTTCTGGAGAGGGAACTGAGGTTAAAGTCCAGAGGTGAAGGGCTTATAACTGAATAGATAAATAAATAATAAATAATAAAACTTTTATTTATATCCCATTTTTCTGTGACAAGATAATCAAAGCGGCTTACAACACGTTAAAATCCACATTTACAAATTAGATACTGCAAGTGAGGGAGTTATCATAAGAAAATAACCTAAGGGTTATAATTAGCCTTAGGGGCAGTATTTCTAGTTAGGCTTAGGAAAACTAAGCAGGGAAAGGACAGTGTGAGTGTCCTTCAAACAGTAACATTGATGCCCTGTGGAGAGTTGTTAAGGAAACTGAAATAAATAACTCAAGTGCCATAAACAACAATTACTTTATTTACATTTATTCAAGAAACCTTTGTTTGAAACATCTCTTCAATAAAGTTCTGATCTTATGTTAAAGCAGAAGCCCTAGTGGTGCAGTGGTTAAATGCCTGTACTGCAGCCACTCACTCCCAAAACATAAGGTTGCAAGTTCAATACTAGCAAAAGGGCTCAAATTCGACTCAGGCTTACATCCTTCAGAGGTCGCTAAAATGAGTACCCAGATTATTGGGGGCAATTAGCTTACACTTTGTAAACTGCCTAGGGAGTGCTTAAGTGCACTGCTAAGTGGTAGAGAAATGTGCTTGCTATTGTACTTGCTATTGCTTTTCTGCAATTTAAAACATATCCACATTACCATTACCAAGCCTTTTGAAACATAGAGGGTTTAAAAAAAACTACTGTTTTATTTTGGAGACAGTGGTAGGATAAGGCCCAGGGTGCTGTTATCCAAAGGATATAATAGCTACTGGAAAAGTGTGCATGATATAAACATTTGTGGCAGCGGTGCAATAAAAAGACCCAAGGTGCTGTCACTGACAAAAACTAAGTACTGGTTGTAACACCGACTCTTAGAAGTGGTCTGTATAGCCCCTCCGTTGATAAATTTATTATTATTAAAGGTTAATAATAAAAATAAATAATAAAATCTGTCTGGCCAAGCATGTATAAAGTCTCTCTCTCTCTCTCTCTCTCTCTCTCTCTCATTCTCTCTCACTCTGTCTCCACACACACACACACACCTTTTTACTATAATGTTTCTTTCTTGGCAGTGTCTAACCTGTATAAAACAATAAAGTTCTGTGGAATCTATATATGAATTTAGAGCATTTTATAAAACTGAATCAGAAGTCATCTTTAAACTTTGAACATTCAAATGAAAAAAAAATTCCCAAACTAGATTATTTTAAGATCATCTGCTGAGCCCCCCTTGCGTGTACTGGTACCTTCAACAACACAGTCAGTGACAATTTATAACAGGCCTTTCTCAGTGGCAGCACCCACAGAGCTGGAAAAAGGCACTTTTGAGGATTCCGAATTCTCCTGCCAGAATTTGTCAATTTCTTGTGCATGATATATTGAAGCTAAGAATATATGGAAACTAATGCATCTGAGAAAATGGATTGAAATCCATGAAAGCTCATGCTAAAAATGTAATCTTCAGTGAGCCTCCAAGTTCTTCCCTTTCCCCTTGTTTCTTTTTTATAGGAATGCAAATAACCCATAGTAATCCTATCATCTTTGAAAAGAAAGGGCATCTTAACATATTAAGACACACTCAACAGGGGGGGGTGGAATCTAAGAACGGAGGGGTTTGAGGGATTGTTATTTAAAACTCCTTTTGGGTAAAAAGGCACTTTTCTATATGAAACAGGTTTTTGCACATTCTTCTTTTGGAAAATGTCCCAAAATATGAAAAATAGTAGTAAAATGAATCATCGTCATCACACACAACCTTTGCATAAATGTCATCAAAATACTGCCACACTGCAAAAATATTCCAGGTTGATATCACTTTAACTGCCATAGCACAATACTAGTGACTTTGGGAGCTGTAGTTTTGTGAGACATTTAGCAGTCTCTGTCAGAGAGCCCTGGTGCCCCACCGAACTGTGACCCCTAGAATTTCATAGGATTGCATCATGGCAGTTAAGTAGTGCTAACTTGGATTATTATTGCAGCCTCAATGAGAAAAGAAATATGAAATTCTTTACTGTTACAGAATTTAAAAAGCAAAGACTGATATCCTTGGAAGTCTTAAGGTTAGATCACCTGACTCTTGATTTGTGTTCTGTTACCATGTTGACATTTCTCATTCAAACAGCTTTTACTATTGCTTTATTTTATTTACTGTTAGTTTGATTGTTCACTGATATTAAGTTGGTAATTGTGTTTTAATTATTAACTATTGCTTTCATGTTTTTAAATTTTGTAAGTTCCTATCAAAACCTCCTTTTTTGAAGCTGCAAAGCAGCGTAAAAATGTAGTAAAAGAAACTAATTTGAATAAACAAAAATGCACAATTATGGACATAACATTTTCAATAACACCCTATCTATCTATGTTTATTTGATAAATGGAGTCTGACTCATGTGACTTCATATGTTTTGTACACTTTAAACTCGTGTTTGTGTGACTTGCTAAAGTGAACATTGCTTTGTATTATTACTACATCTTTTTTTTTTACAAAATGACACCAAATGTAATGATTTTAGCTGCTATCAAGGGATGTTAATTTTACAATTATTGCTCATTATCATGTGCTTAACAAAAAGATAATTATGAAGATATACTTTTTTCTGTCATTGAGATAAATGGCTCACTAACAAATTTACATATAAATGACTAAATGAAAAGCAGGGTTGCTTCATGTTTATAGCAGGGGATTTGGAGTCAGGACCTTGAGTCGTTCTCATAGCTTGCTGTGAATTCATTGCAGTTGCAAAGTAGTAACCTTCGGGTGGCTTGTTATCCATGGAAAGAACTCCAATTACACAACAAGGAAATTTTGTGGCATAATTTGTGTTTTGTAAAGCACTTGACAGGCTTGGAATAATTGCTAAAAGCATTAGCTGATAGTCAGTGTAATCACGAATTCAGATCTTAGAGTATGTATACATCAAAGATCTCCATAGATCAAATATAAGCAGGAA
Organism: Sceloporus undulatus; assembly: GCF_019175285.1. Lineage (NCBI taxonomy): Eukaryota > Metazoa > Chordata > Lepidosauria > Squamata > Phrynosomatidae > Sceloporus > Sceloporus undulatus. Next base: position 51,335,357 of record NC_056524.1, on the reverse strand, counting down.
TACAATTTCTAATCATTCAATAGATTGACTGCTTATTAATAGGATTTACTGATCTCCTTACCATGTTTTTTAAAGAAATGTTGAAATTCCTTTTTTTGAATCAAATCATTTTTGAATTTGTCCCAAGACTGTAATCTAATATGTCACCAATAATGTTTATTTCTTCTTTTGTATTTCCCAAATGCTGTATTTGCAAAAAGCAAGTATAATGCACAGATTCAGCTCTTCTGCATGTTAATTTAGAATTACAAAGTATACTTTATAAAGCTCAAACTTCAAAACATTATTACAGGATCTCAGCTGCCATATAAAAATGTTAATAATTGTTATTGTTGTGTGCCTTCAAGTCATTTAAGAGTTATTGTAACCATATGGTGAACCAATCATGAGATTTTCTTGGAAAGATTTGTACATAAGAGGTTTGTCACTACCTTCCTCTGAGGCTGAGAGAATGTGGATTGACCATGGTTTCAGTCCATGGCCAAATTACTATGCCAAGCTGATGTCAATGGTAAACCTAATCATCCTTTAAAGAGTGTCTTGTGCCTTCTGTCATCACTATCTCATGGCTAATATTGGTCCATGAATTGCCTTGGGCCCCCAGAACCTAAATCAATAGATTCATTTTACTTTAGCATATTCAAAGAAAATACTAAAAATGTTGTCTTAAATGCATCAATTTTTAAAGAGAGAAAGTAATATTTAAAGAAAATTTTGGAAAATTAATTTAATTCTTAGTTGTTTTGGCTTATTATTTTACTATAAACGAACTTCTAAGCATCAATGGTTAAGTACAGTGGACCTTCCTTATATGTGGACATCCCATCCAAGGATTTGATCATCTGTGGATGGCAGCCTGGGGGGGGGAGAGGAAAAAGAGGAGGAGAAAGGGGCAGAAAGGCAGGAGGAGGAGGAGGAGGAGGAGGGCATAGCAAGAGCAAGAGGAGGATGAAGAAGATGTGGCACCAGAAAGAGAAAGAGGAGGAGGAGGGAGGCAAGGCAGAAGGAGGAGGAGGAAGGTGAGGTGAATTGAGGTGGGAGAAGGATGAGGAGGAAGTAGAGCATATAGCACATGTGGGAGGAGGAAGAAGGCATGTTGAGGTGAGGTGGGAAGAGAAAGAGAAAGGTGCAGTGCAGCATGAGGTGGGAGGAGGAGGGGGAAGAGGTGGAGGAGAAGGGACGAGAAAGAGGTAGTGGGGCTGAGATGAGAAGAGGAAGTAGGTCCTCTCCCACTGTCTTCAATGGCCATGTGGCTGCATGGCTGCGCCACCATTGAAATAAATGGGACTTGAGCATATACAGATTTTGGCATCCGCGAGGAGGTCTGGAACGCATTCTCTGTGGATACCAAGGGCCTACTGTACTAAGGAACAAATTCAAAAATCAAGATGAATTATTCACAGTCTCCGATTTGGGTCCTATGTCACTTTACAATTGGGCTGCAGGATACAATGGTTGTTATACGGCATGCAAATGATTGGGACTGGTTATGGGACAGTGCTGCAGATGTTGTTGGACTGCAGTTTCAAGAACACCTAGCCAATATAGCAGTGGTGATGCATTATACTGAGAGATGCAGTATAAAAAAAACTGTAGGCCCAAACTATGCCCATCTGTGGGCCCAACATGCATGAATCTCCTTCCAAATAATACTTCCACTCTAGTCAGTGGTTTTGCAGGTGTGGAGAGTAATTCAGTGGGAGCCTTAGTATCTTTGAGTCTTTATTTCTGACATCACATTGTATAGGCTAGAGAGACTTTCCGTTGTTATCCTTCAAAATATGACTTGAACTTTTCCCCGACTTACAAAATAGAGTGCAATTTGTCCACTTGTTGTGAAGAAGAGATAAATTGTTTCTTCAAAAAAAATTATCTGTTTTGAACACAGTAGTATGTATTTTTGTCAGGTCCATAATTATTACTGTAATTTACTGACATATTAATGCTAGAATATCACTGGTGTGAAGAACAGACAAATGAACATGAATTTTAAAAGTTAGAAAATGAATATTACTAAGGAAGTACATCTTCATCTAATTTGTTCTTTCATGTGAGAATGAAAACTTCAAAAGTTTTCTCTTCACTGAGTAAAATTTACAATATTTTTGGTGTATTTTTCCATTTTTCAGTTTTTTATATGATTTTATTCATGGAAAAGATTTGCAAGTATAATTGTTAGTGGGAGAAAAAAGTTTTACATAGGAAACATTGTTATTTTCATGAAGTATAGGACTGATTTTTTCCTGCCCTTTAAACAACAAAAAGTCTAGACATGTCTGACTTTTCTTCTTTCTTTCTTTCTTTTTGATGTATATCATGATTATCATAATGGGAGATAGTTTTTCTTTGAGGATTTTATATTAATTACATCCTAAATATTGTACAAGACTGTGCTTGTTGCTACATGTGCCAACAATAACAACAACATTTATTTATTTGTATCCTGCCTCTCCCTTTTTGAGACTGGGTTGGGACCCCTTTTTCCCTCAGACATATTTATCGAAATGTAGAGCACTCCTACCAATAATTGTGTCAGTCACCTTCAGTAGTTTAGATGGAAGAGTCTGATCCTTGGCTGAAGAACAGGATGGTTGATCATTCAATATCCGTCTAAAAAGTCAGGAACCATTGTAGTAATTTCTCATTTTCTACTAGAAAATAGTCTAAAATTTAAAGATATAAAACTGAGCACAAAGGTTAGAATTATACAAGCCATTGTATTCCCTGTTACCATGTATGGAAGTGAGAAGTGGACAGTTAAGAAAGAAGATAGGGAAAAAATCCATTCATTTGAGATATGGTGCTGGAGAAGAGTGCTGAGGATTCCATGAACAGCCAAAAGGACAAACAAATGGCTAGAGGAGATCAAGCCAGAATTATCCCTGGAAGCCAAGGTCACTAAACTGAGGCTGTCGTACTTCAGACACATCATGAGAAGGAAGGACTCATTGGAAAAGACAATAATGCTGGGAAAGGTGGGGGGAAGTAGGAAGAGAGGAAGGCCACGTGCTAGATGGATGGACTCTATTAAGGAGGTCATGGGTATGGGGTTGCAGGGATTAAGCAGAGCAGTGGAGAACAAAGGAGATGTCTCATCTGCAGCTTCACCATGAGTCAAGAGCCACTTGCGGGTAGTTAACAACAATTTATTTGATCATTAAAGCCAAGGGGTACATGGCAGCACATTAGGAAACTAAAGTCAGTTCTTACACTCTTCTTTTGGCCTAACCAAGTCCACCTTCAAGTTGCATTGGTTTGTGAACTGTCATCAGCCAAACCAATAAAAAACACATAGTGCATTGTTTTATATGTCATAAGAACCTTCTTACTAGGAAATTAGATGTTTGCTCTTGTTTCTGATTGAAAGAGTTCTTACAAAATAAGAAGTGGTACTGTTGCACTTCAAGTATTGGGGAGATGAGAAAATGGTGACTGGAATCATAACTACAGTATTGGGTAGTTATGAATGCTTAACCAAGAGTTACATGCTCATATTTGCTTCATATTCACAATCTCTATGTATCTGCTCATTTAGGGGTACATAGGAAGGGTTAGAATCCCACAGGGCCCACTTACAATCCAGTAGCAGTCAGTGAAGATCTGTTTGTCTGTCACTCAGGAAGTGGTTGACTGACATTCTCAATATCCCTTGTGTGACCAATCTCTGTTGCAAGGAGGGATTGCAAGAGGAACCCTGATTCTGGCTGTCTGAAAGGATATTGCTCATGTGAGGAGGTGGCAATGTTAGTCAGCTTCTTCCCGAGTGACAAAGAATAGACCCCTGTCACTCACAGCACCTGGTGACTGGTAAGTGGGGACAAGGTGTGTGTCTGTCTGTCTGGGATTAACCATGTAGCTACATAACTTCCATGGTTATAGCAATGTAGTGCCTATGCATAGAGGATTCTGGCTGGCAACGAGAACTGAATGTTGCACAGACTATGTATTCAGAAGTTTAAGAGGAAGAGGAGAACAAAGAAATCCACAAAGAAAAAGAGGATTCGAAGATCTAGCTCTTGAAAAAAAAAAGGTTTTCTCTGAAACAGATCAAGCAAAATAAAGCCTTTTTTGTTGTTGTTGTATCAACACAGCTTATTAGCATTTGTCCATCAACACCGGAGCACATCTCTCCTCCTCTACCTAATCATGGTGTTTACTCCTCCTCAACTTCTCTTTAAGAGGAAGAGCCAATGGATATAGTCATAGAAGTAATTCCTAAACTTACTTACTTACTTTATTTATTTATTTATTTATAGAACGCTGTAAAGTTTACACAGCGCTTTACATAGCAAAGGTCAAATAAAATAAAGAAAGAAAAAGAATAACAACCTGCCAAATAGTATACAGTCTAAAACAACAACCATAACATTACATGATTAAAATATCTCTAAAGTAGTATACAATAAAAACAAGGTAAGCAGCAGATTAACAACCAATAATTTGGAATGCCTCCCTAAACAAGAGTATCTTCAATTGAGCTTTAAAATTAGCCAAGGAAGTAATAGTTCTTCATTGTGTGGGGAGGAGATTCCAGGCATGAGGAGCAGTACAGGAGAAGGGGCGGATTTGAGGAGAGGATGAGACCCTTGGTTGGATCATGAGACCAATGTCATAACCAGCTCATGTGACCTGCACACAAATAGTTGCACACAAATAGACAGCAGTGTTAGTCTGGAAAATCAGTATGCAAAGTGATCTTGCAGCAGTTTTGAAGCTAGCAGCCCTGATTTCATTTTGTAGAGAGGCAGGATATAAATAAAATTTATTATTATTTTATTATTATTAACTAATGGAACGAAGTTATTACTATGAGCTTTCATAGACTTGAGCCTACTTCCTCAGAGGCATGCATGCATGCCTCTGAGAAGTCAGCTCAGGTCAATAAGCACTCGTGCTACAATTTTATTTTTTTTTAAATTACAATCAAAGGTGCTACAAGAGCCCTTCACATATGAATAGTTGTTGTTTTTCTCTAAGTGAGTGTGGCCCATCATGAGATACACCCACCCAGAATGAAACAAGAAGTAGCTTAGGGCCCACTTCTGTTTTTATATATTTGCCTAGGAGGCTGCTGCAAATAACCACATGAAACCAAGCTGGAGGAAAGGCCACAACTTTATTAAACAAACTCAAACAATTGGTAGGGTTGGCACAAAGCATAAGGCCAGGATCTGCGAGATCAAACAACCCCATGTTTGTCTGATCAGCAATAAGCCTGGTAACTGCTGGGCATTGGGATGACCTAGGGGCTAAGGAACGCCAATTGACTGCCATGCCACCATGCGCTCACTTGTTCCTAAAGCCCCTAGTCACCAGGAGGCACTCCCGCGTTATGGCCCCCGCAATGGCCACAACGCCTGCCCTATTCGCCCCCGGGTCCCGAATGACTCCCAAACCAGAACTCCTTAGCCCTGGTACCACACCATGCAGATCCATGGCCTATGCTGCCGAACCCAAGTTGTGACAAAAAACCAAAGACCCAAGCGGTGGGAGGGTGGGAGAGCCAAGCAAGGACTGATGCCGGGGCCTCACCGCTTGGCCTTATATAGGCTTATCGCCCCGGCCTATGACGTAGGCAGGGAGACTCCTCCTCCAGGGCAGCTCGATCAATGAGCTGCCCTGGAGGATCGGAACTCCCCACCATAGAGTCCTCTGCCCATCCTAGAGCAGAGCAGAGTGGAAGGGGCCACCTCTTCCACTCTGCTCGACCAATCAGGGAGGAGGATTCACCCCAGATGCATTCTGGGTGGATTGCTGCCACTCCAAGTGGCAAAGCGGCCTGCCTGGGCATTCAGGCAGCCGCTTTTTGCCTAGGAGGCTGCACAAATAACCACATGAAATCAAGCTGGAGGAAAGGCCACAACTTTATTAAACATACTCTAACAATTGGTAGGGTTGGCACAAAGCATAAGGTAAGGATCTGTGAGATCAAACAACCCCATGTTTGTCTGATCAGCAATAAGCCTGGTAACCGCCAGGCATTGGGATGACCTAGGGGCTAAGGAATGCCAGTTGACTGCCATGCCACCATGCACTCACTTGTTCCTTAAGCCCCTAGTCACCGGGAGGCGCTCCCGCGTTATGGCCCCCACAATGGCCACAGCGCCTGCCCTATTTGCCCCCGGGTCCCAGATGACTCCCAAACCAGAACTCCTTAGCCCTGGTACCACACCATGCAGATCCATGGCCTATGCTGCCGCCACAAAGGCCGTTCGCCAGAACGCCTACTGCCTACCCTGCCAAAAGCGATTTAATGCCCATCACAGTGGTCCAAGCGTGGACAAACATAGCCAGAATAGGCCTTAGATTTCCATCTACCGATCCTCTTGATGGAATCAGCTGACATGCCTGCTCGAGAAGCAGCCGTTGCTGCACCAATGCGGAATGAGTGTCCACCAAACTCAGTTTCAGGGAGTCCCAGCCTTCGCACAGCCAAGTGAAGTACTGATACAAATTGATATCTTGTCAACGGCGACCCATTAGAATGCACAAAAAGATACTTATCAAGCATGGGTCTAACATCCCAGAACGCTCAAAGTGCCTCAACCGTGCAAACTTTAGAACCCTTCAAACGCCGCAGCACAACAGTTTACCCATGTCCAAGTTGATCACACTTGGACCTGCAAATAACCAGCGAGATGGCATGCTTAATAAACGAAACATCGGAGGCAAGCAAAGCCTTAAAGAACAAATCACCTTGGACGAAGCAACTAATTCCCCAAGTCTGAAAGCACCAAAGAAAGCAACAGAAAAGGCTGCACAAAACAACGTGCTCTCATAACTGGATGTACAAATAAAAGGCAGTTGGTCACAAATGTTGGTTAACAATTGAAAACAGATAGGTCTTCTGACATCCTTAGCAGCCACAAAAATCCTTTTCCAACCTTCAACTGCCCTCTTGACCAAAAAGGAGGTGCATGGATCAGGATGCCCCCCAGCCTTGGAAAAGAAAGTAATACCAGCTAAATGAATGGACATAGTTTTAGGAGCAACGTTGCTATGTTTTAACCAAACTAAAAAAACATAAAACCACATCGGTGTCAACTGGCCACCTAGGCTGAATAGCAAAGGCATGAAAAAATTCCATCAGCTTGGACAAAGTGCGCTTGTATGTCTTAAAAGTAGAAGGCGCAATGGAAGCAAAAACTCCTTCCATTATCTCAGACAGCCAACTTCCCACAGGAACTCTGGGAACTGGGTGGGAGCCAAGTCGGCTTCTGGAGCTAGCTGACGAAATCTCTGTTTCTGGAAACGAGAAATAGCATCTGCGATATTATTTTCTAAACCAGGCACATGACGAGCTATGAAAGAAATGTTATTGATTAAACAAAAGAGTACTAATTTACGCACTAACATCATGACTCTATCAGATTTAGATGATTGTTTGTTGATAACATTGACCACTGTTTGATTGTCACACCAAAAACAAACCTGTTTGTTAGAAAACTGAGAACACCAGATGTGAACTGTGACTACAATGGGGAATAATTCAAGGAAAGTGAGATCCCTAAGGATGTCACTACTAGCCCAAGCAGCTGGCCATTTTTTTGCACACCAATGACCTTGAAAGAACACACCAAATCCGATGCTCCCAGCTGCATCAGAATAAAGCTGGAGATTGTCCTCCAGCTCCAAGTCCTCTGCCAGATGGCCACACCATTGAAATTTTGGATGAACTCCAACCAAACGCGAAGGTCGTCTCTGATGGCCCTAGTAATGTGAATGTGGTGATGAAGGGACTTAGGACCAGCCAGGGACCTAGCAAGCCTGGCGCAAAAGGCCCTGCCTGGAGCAAAAACCTTGCATGCAAAATTAAGGTGTCCAAGCAATGACTTAACATGCTTGAGAGTGACCTTGGAAGAACTCAAAGTAGATTCCAGCAGGGAATGCAAGCTGGCCAGTTTTTCAGATGGTAAACAAGAAATACCCACAACTGAGTCTAGCTTAATGCCCAAGAAAGAAAGGGAAGTGGCAGGTCCTTCGGTCTTATTAGCAGCCAAGGGAACACCAATCTCGACAGCTAGGGCAGCAAACATACGGAACAGCTTATCACACCCTGAGGAGTTGGCATGACCAACAAACAAAAAATCATCCAGGTAATGTGTGACAAGTGGAGAGGAGGCCCTCCGCTTCAGCTTCCATTCCAAAAAGGTACTAAAAGTCTCAAAAGCCGCACAGCTTATTGAGCATCCCATAGGCATGGCCTTATCAAAGTACCAGTTGCCAGCAAACTTAAAACCTAAAAGATGGAAATCCTCAGGGTGCACAGGCAGTTGCCTGAAAGCCGACTGAATGTCACACATAACCATGAGAGCACCTTTACCACAAGCCCCGACAAGCTGAACAGCGTGGTCAAATGAGGAATAACGCACCGAATACAGCTCATCAGGAATGGCATCATTGACAGAGGAACCAGGAGGGTGGGAGAGATAGTGAATAATGCGGAATTCACTCGGGGCTTTCTTCGGAACAACTCCTAAAGGGGAAATGAGCAGGTTAGCAAAAGGCAAATCAGAAAATGGGCCCTCCATGCGACCAGCTTCAAGTTCCTTAGAAATCTTGGCTCTAAGAACCTCAGGCATGGCCCTGGCAGACTGCAAATTGCAAGGATTGGAATGGGTGGGAGGGACCGTAACTGGGATACGAAAACCAACAGAAAAACCATCTGCCAAATATTTAGCTGCCTCTCGAAGAGGGTAAGTTGCGAGCAGTGGGATAAGGGCCTCGAGTTTGACAGGGGACCTGGCTAAGGGAAAAACCTTGAGCAGCTGGACAGCAACACAACTATTTAGGGCCCCCTGCACCACCGGCATCTGACCCCCCAGATGCATCTTTCTTGCTAGGTGCTGACTGAGCAGGGCGCCCTGCTTGAAAGGGCTGTGAAGCCTGAGCAGGGCGAAAGCAGGAAGACCTGGGGTGGAAACCTTTACAGATATCACAACAGTAATCGTATTTACATTGGACCCTTGTACACCTGCCCGCATTAAAGTCCCAACATGGGAAAACGCATGCATCCTTCTTAACAGTCCCTTTCTGTGGACCTTTAAACTTGGCCAGAGTGCCAACTTCAAGCAGCCAGATTTCATTATTTAGCTAGTCCCAACGTTCCCTCGAGTTCTGAGATGCATGTTGGCGAAAAGCTGCGTCATAAGCAATGGCCGCTGCTTCACCTGCAAAAGACTTGGCCCGTAAAATGTTCAGCAAATGGCTGTCCAAGTGCCCAGCTCTCTCAGGGAAGGCCATGGAAACCATGGCCTTAAAGACCATAAATCCCTCAAGCCAGTTGGCAAAGGTGTGCTCAGCAAGTGGCACCTTAGGCTCCTTCTTGGCTTTTTTTGTAGAGGTAACAGCAATTGCTTCTTTGCTCTTTGGCTGCAGAAGGGAAAACACATCGATGTAACACCCACGCAGAATGAGCTTTCTAACTTTCTTGGACAAGTGAGCACCAGGAGGGTGCTCACCAGGGGCACAGATGGGGAAATCCGCAGCCTGTGGATCAACCCAAACGCCCTGGAGTCCAGGGCACCAAGAGCGCCGTTTAATTGCCCAATGAGGCAAACTGGGAACCAGCACCTGATCAACCCAAAAACCATCCCTCCCCCAAGGGACACCCAGGTGATCACCACCTGCTGCAGACTGCTGGACAACTCCAGCCAAATGAGCTCTGTGACGCCTCCTCTTGGCCTTGTGCTTCCTCTTTTGCTCCTTGTGTCTTTCTGATGATGATGTGGCTCCAAGATGGTCGTCATCATCAGAAGATGTCGAAGACGAACTGGAACTGGAGGAACTGGAATAGCTAGAAACCTGGATCCTGGGCGTCTGCGATGCAGGCAACAGCAGAGGCGAAGTAGCAGCAGGCTGGCTGGAAGACATCGCTTGCTGGATGAGGTCTGCTATGGATCTGTACAGGTTAGCAACCGCTTCAGGAGATAGCAACGGCGCAGCTGTCTGCCGAGACGAAGCAGGCTCAGAGGAAGGTGCAGCTGTAGAAGCAGGACTAGAGCTGGAAGCGCTTTTGGACCCAGAACTTCTTGCTGGCTGGGAAGAACCAACCCATGATCTCCTCGGCAAGCCTGCTTGACCTCTGGTGGCCGGCCTGGAGGCAGAGGCCACAGGAGGAGGCTTTGGAGGCATGACTGCAGTAAGACCAGCACCCAAGAAAGGAAGCAGGCTGCTCAGGGAAGGTCCCAGGGAGAGCAGGAAACAAAAACAGGCCCCAGCAAAAAGTTACAACAAGGCCCAAACAAGGCTGAGTCCAAAATGGCCACTCGGCCAAAAAACAAAATGGCGGGCGCCAGCAAAAGCATGCCAAAAACTTCTCACCCAAAGTGAGGGTGAGAGGGGGGAGAGGGGGTAGGAGGCACTGCCCAGGTAGGGGGAGGATGCTGCCCTCCGGCCTCCTACTCACCCAGTTCAGTCCTGAAAGGACCCCTGAGGGAGGGAGGGAGAAGGCCTCTATGCTCGCCTCCCTCTCGCTTGGCTCTGCACTGAAGCAGAGCCAAGCAAGGACTGACGCCAGGGCCTCACCGCTCGGCCTTATATAGGCCTATGGCCCCAGCCTATGACATAGGCAGGGAGACTCCTCCTCCAGGGCAGCTCGACCAATGAACTCCCCACCATAGAGTCCTCCGCCCGTCCTAGAGCGGAGCGGAAGGGGCCACCCCTTCTGCTCCACTCGACCAATCAGGGCAGAGGATTCGCCCCAGATGCATTCTGGGGTGGATTGCTGCTGCTCCAAGTGGCAAAGAGGCCTGCCTGGGCATTCAGGTGGCCGCTTTTAAAAACAAACCATTTGGGCCCTCTTGTCACTCTACTGGAGGTTTCCAGAAGGGGTTTTTCTCATTGAGGTGAGGAAAGCAATGAAAGGAAAAAGAGGGTGTGACAGACACACAACTTGGCACGGGAGCAAATACCCTGTAGTTCATGTCTTGTCCACTCCTTTTTTTAAAGTTGCTTTTTTATAAAATGGAAACATACTGTTCTGTAATAGAATATTGTTCACACTATACTGTGTAGTGAATAACTTTCCCTTCTCCATTCTTAATCTGATGACCTCCTCAAAAGAATGCTGAAGGGTATGGTACTGTAAGCTCATTCTATTTTTTTCCATTTGTGTAATGACAGGACAAGAGATCTTTGAATGAAGGGCAAAATGCTGATGAGGAATAAGAGCAAAGATCATGTGAGAATATGGGGATTCTGTTTCCCTGACCTTGCAACAAATATCATTTCTCCAGCTTCACTCACTTGTACATAGAAATGATGAGGGGTCTCTTCCATTCTGAATATATGTAAAACTTAATTTGAAATTTAAATGATGCTATTAAATGACAACCTGCAATTCCCGAACATATCATTTTCAAAACTATAAAACACTTTGAAGAAAAATGATGTGAAGAATGTGAGAGTGTAAATGTTATGAAATGTAAAAGATATGAAAAAATATATATGGAATATATGTCCCTAATGTCTACTCAACAATAATACTAAATAAATAACTAATAAATAGCTTTGCACAGATGAACCAGCTCTGTCATGTTTGTAGTGAAGTATCACACCTTTGTTCATTAAAGTGATATCCCATCCTTCCTTCTGGAAACTGACGGTAGTTTATATAGATATTGTTCACCCATATTTTACCCTTTCAATAATTCTATGGGGAAGGTAAGATGAAGAAAGAATGACAGATCCATGGTGTCTGAATGAGTTTTGTAACAAAGTGAGGACTTGGGTTCTGATCTTCCTAATTGTAGAAAAGTACATCTATATCATACTAGCACTAGCTATTAACAAGATCACAAGAAATTATATTTATGACCCAATAAAGTAGCAGTTAGTTCATTGGCATGGGTAGGTTTAGTAGCCTGTTTGGATTCTATGACTGATAATGTTATATGAATATCCATACAAATGAATATTCAGGAAGCAGACTAAATCATGGATAAATGTCCTAGAACTTCTGTTCTCCACCTTAGTGCTCTCCTTCTGTTTTTGACTAAAGCGCACATTATCCCAACACTGACTCTGCTAGAAGCTTCTATTGGAAGTTTTCATTCAAAATATTTGGAGACAGTAGCAGCTGGTGGATCCCATGTCAATCGTGTGCTGATTTTCCTCTGGGTTTTAGTACAAACTGCTAGTCAATGTGCATAACTTATTTTGAGGGATAAAAATCAGCTCAGGTAGCTCCTGTAAAATTCAGACTAAAATCCAGAGAGGATCCACCATCTTACTGAAATCAGCTTCCAGTGTCTTAAGTGTGCCAATATGAGGAAGACTACACTAGAAGGAAGGTGCATGTAACACTGATAGCCTTCCTAATGTCACTGATCCCTATAGGATTTACTTCAGACTATATATGCATAGGGTTGCACTGTAACTTGTACAGAGGCAGTATATGCGAAGCTCCCCATGTTGAGGTTGATGGTGTGATCAATTCCATTTCCTCAAGAGATTAGAAAATTATATCCAATATGTTTCTTATGTGATCTTTAAACAATTTGCTTGTGTGTTAGCATCATTCAAACTACTGACCTGTGCAGATTGCTCTTCACTCACAGTAGCTTCCCATTGCCCCCTGACTAATTTTAAGGGACCTTGACTTGTACTGTCACTCCAGAAGAACAGCCAGGGTGCTCTAGAGGTTATAAAAATATTCTTTAGCATCACATTGTTGCAGTTATATTTTCATCATTTCTTTCACTATCTGATTTCTAAACCACTGCAATTTATTTAACATTTTACTATTACTGCCCTTGAAAATGGCCTCCATTACTAGCTAATTATAAAATCAGATGGAGGCAGGACATTTTATTACTCTTCTTGCTCCTCTGTGGAGAACAAGACATTTCAGCTTGGTTGCCCCTCACAAAAAAGCAAACCATTCATGAAAAATTCCTGAAAAATGAGGGCTATGAGACATTCAGCAGGCTTTCTGTGGCTAACTTTTCTTTTCAATTAGTGGTGTGAACCATAAAACTGTAACAAGGAAGGATGGTCTGGGTTTAACTGTACAATGGGACCCCCCCTTCCCTTCCCTTCCCTCCCCCTCCTGCAGCCCAATAAAGTAATTCAAATTCTCTTGACTGAGACTAGGACAATTAAAATGGGAAATGTCAAGTTCCCTCAGTGATCCCACTATATGTTTATGTACAATGTCAGATAAATGTGAAACGCGTGCATACATATATTTTTATGATCTTACTTTATGAATTGATCATAAAACACTCATCTGTCTTTCCCTTCTACAGTATCTAACAAGAATGGCCTGTATTTAAAATTATGTCACTAGAATGGAATTCCTGCCTCTCCCACTCCCCTCCTGCAGTTGTATGGAGTAATTCAAATTGCTGTGAATGAGATTCCCACAATTAAAATGAATGGCTAAGGTACTGTTACTTTTATTACTAAATAAATAAATAAATCATACTGAGCACTGAATTTCTCAATGGAATACTTCTTTTGCAAATAAAATATCTGCAAATTCTCGAGCAGGTACCAAATTTCAGAGCTCAGAAAAAGTTGAATTGAACATTGAGAAAACATAAAACCACATATGTTTAACAAACACTTATGAATTTCAAAATTTCATCACATCACAAGTAATTACCAAGAACAGGTCTAGATAAAGGTACTTTATTTATTTATTTATGGTATTTATACTCCGCCCTTCAGCCCTAAAGGCTCTCAGAGCAGCTTACAATTATTATTTTTAATTAGACAGTTCCCTGCCCTCAGGCTTACAATCTAAAAAGACACGACACAAAAGGAGAAAGGAATGGTGGTAGGGAAGGGGATCAGGTCCAGCAGTTCTTCTCTCCCTCTGAGGACTGGACTAAGGCAAAGGGATTAGAGGGAGGGCTCTGCTTCTTAATAGAGGCCAGGCCCGATGGCGTCGGGCCTGTCTTTTCACTCCCTCCCAGGCCGGAAGATGACAGTTGGCAAGGAGGGAGGGCTCTTCTTTTTCAGGGCCGATGGCATTGGGCCTGCCCTTTCATTTTGCACAAGAAGAGTTCCCCTTGCCCCACAATTACATGTACAGATGTTGACTAGCCAGGCAAGTGAATCTTACTGAAACAGTGAAAACTGGAAAGTGTCCTCCCACTGCATACCTGAGGGCAGTAGGATAGCTTAGGAGGTTCAGAGCATCTATCGATTTGACACACACTTCAACATCTGTCATGTGGGGCAATTCCCTTTCTGACTAATAAGGGGACCAGTTATCCTGATGAACTGGAAGAAGAGGTTGCTGGCTCTTGATGAACTCACTGCCCATTTCACAAGCCAACTTTCAGTGCAATCTGAGAACAATGCACCCAGATGCATCAACAATAACAGCAGATCACAGAAGCAAAAATCCAGATATAGGTATTGGCAATGTACTGACCATATTCCACATTGAAAAATAACTCTCAGAAACAGTTGATTTCATTCAAGTCCTTAGAGGTCCTTTAGCTTGGGTTGCAATATAATACAAATATTTACAAACTCTCTCTGAATTCCATCAACTTCCCTTTCTGTTGTCGTTCAACAATCCACATCCAACTATCCATCCAACCAACATGTGACCTGTCACCACATGTGACCTGTCTCCTGGTCCACTTATATACTGTGATGGTTAAGAGTCATATTCTGGTGCCACAGAGCATGATGCAACCTCTGCAGTACGTTTGCATCATGTCATGTGCTCTGACTCAGCATTCTATGGCAGTCTCAAAGGATATGATGTCATCTGTCAATCAAAATATTTTCACAATTGTTTAAAGGAATATTTCTCCAACAGAGGATGGATCTTGGAACGTATACAGATGCACATGACATGTCAAATTCATAATGGAATATGGGAATAAACAATATTATTAGAAAGTAAGTCTTGTTAAATAGTGCTATATATTGTTCCAAAATAGCATTTTTAATTCCTCTAAGGATGTCAGACCGAAGTTCTAATACATCTTGTAATCTGACATATGTTATTCTCATTGTCTGTATTTTTAAACCTCTTCATTGCCGTACAGCTTTTCAAGCTGAACTACAGACTGCAAAAGCCAAGAAGCCAAGAAGTACCCATTGTTGAAGAGAAATAGTGATCAATAATTTCAAGTGGTTGATATTGTTTGTCTTCTGTCTAATGCTTATTACTTCATGCTAATCCATCCTTCAGATATCCCTGGTATGCCCCCTATCAACATTACTCCAGGGACAGATCATCTGTGGAATTGATACTGGTCAAGGGAGAACTTGTGAAGTTGACCTACTTCTTCATGACCTGATTTTCTTCTTCCCCACGGATATGGAGCTCTGAAGCATTATGCAGTCCTCTGGCATTCCTCTCCTGTAACATAAAATTGCATCATAAATATGACACTGAAATATTTTTGTTTGTTTAGAGGTCTTCATTCTTGTTCTTCACTCTTGGTGTAAATTGTTCCTTTTCATGCTTGTTGTGGATGGAATATGGATAACTAAGCAAGTTTCTTTCTTTCTCCATCTTATCCCAATACAGTATCTGGCCTTGGGATTATTTTTTAATCGAAACTAATTGAAATTGAAATTATAAGACTAGAGAGAAGAAAATAGCATAATGATATTAATTATGCCACTTGTTTCCACACCACTTTCTGGTTTATATACATACACACCACTCCTTCAGTCAGGTATAAAAGTGAGAAACTGTCCAAATCCCTGGTGTTGTGGAGAAAGTGCAATATTTTTAACCAGTTTAGACTTTAGAGTTGAGATACATAAGAGTAGAACAAAGGAAACAACTACTTCATTAGAGTTATTTTTTTAATTTCCAAAATGATTGTTATGTTAGACTTCAGCAAAGATGCAAGTATTTTATTATTTGAACAGTAGGTGCTAAATTGTACATTAAGTAAAAGGACTTTTCACACATAAGATAGTCAAACCCTGGATTTTGTTAGATCTATCTGAAAATAAGGCTGTGTCTATCAACAGAATTTCCTAGGTACAGTGCAGAGAGACAACAGTATTTATTAGCCATTGACCAATAGATACGATATTACACTGTGCCCATTGCTAAAATTCTTAAAATAAAGAGTAACCAGCAGAACACATTGTAATTACCCAACTGTTTTCTGAATTTATCCTTCAAAGCATCCTCTAAAGGCCACTATCAAACACAGGGCACTGGGATACATGAGTTATTGGTCTGACCTAATGCAACTTTTAAAAGTCAGAATGTCACTCACACAGTGAAAACAGATGTGTCTACCATGTGTTCCTTTGGTCTGAGCAGAAATGAATAAAATGAGTATTAATTATGGATTGCTAAAATGCTTGATCTTTTTGGCTATTGAATATATGCTTTTCATTGCCTGTAAGCTTGACCTGGAAAAAAATGGTGCTGTTGTTGTTTTTGGTTCCCATTATATTCTGAAGGATACTCTTGATAACTTGAAGACTACAGTAATAGGAACTTACAGTTTCACCCATTATAACCTAATGGCTACCTCAACCCTAAAGCAGGCAGCACAGTGTAAAGACATGAGTGGTGGACTAGTAGATCTAGGACTGGAAGATCTAGGTTTGAATCCCTACTTGGCTGTGGAAACCCACTGGGGGTTTGAGTAAGTCACCCTCTGTCAGCTTTAGAGGAAGGCAATGCCAGCCCTCCTCAGAATAAATCTTGCCAAGACAAACCCAGGATAGGTTCACCATAAATCAATAGTCAACTTGAAGGCACAAAATAACAATACAAATTCTGGAATTCTCTTAAGAATCCCTTATTCCTGTAGTGAGCTGTTCTGGCAGGTGGCTATTAAAGAAAGGGTCTTTACAGTACTGGCCACTTGCTTGTCTGTCTGTTAAAATATTTGCTAATCAGCCTGTCAGACTTTACACAGCAATGCACAAGAGAAAAACACTGGCTAGTATTCTAGATAACACTACTTAGTACATTACTTACCTGTATACGTACCTTGGTTACATGGTTAGGTAGCATCTCCCACCCCAATCCCCCTGAATTCTGACTTACTAAGCAGCAGCTGCTGAGGGCAAAAAAGATCCATTCTCCTGTCAGTCAGGACACAGCAGACTGATGTTTTCACACCCACATTCACAAGTAATCTCCAGTGTGACAGGCAGAAGCAGGATCCCTTTTGCAATTCCTACTCACGCCAGATATTGTTAGTTGGAAATGGGTGGGACCATGGTTTGTTGTATCCCAATCAACAGAACAGATACCTATTGCTTGGAGTGACCGCTGCCCAGTAAGTCAGGATTGGGGAACTTTAAATATCCATATGCATTCTCTACTATTGACTATGTAGGGTTCATAAATATGAATAACACTAGAATATACATTCATAAATATTATTGTGAATTCCAGCCATTCTTTAAAGACAGACCAGAACAATTTTTGAAAATCAGGATTAAAAAATCAACAATTAAAACACTTTCAAATGTTATCCACACAAATAGTTGTAAGGACCAAAATAAAGCAACGGTCGCCTGCCTCGCCGGGAAGACCGTTTTGCCGCTAGACGCAGCTGGACTACAAGCCCCAGAGTGCTCTGGGGCTTGCCCGGCTCCCTATTGGTGCACAGAGTGGAAAGGGAGGCCCTTCTGCTCCGCGACGCTCTGGGAGCCGGTCTTGTTGGTGCGGGGCTTCCGGTCCTCCAAGGCTGCCCATTGGTGGGCTGGGCCTTGGAGGCGGGGCCCCACACAGCACGCAGGGAGGGAGGGGCCTAGGCCTATATAAGGCCGTGTTGCTGGCCCCTTCCCTCAGTCGGTTGCTTGGCTTCGAGCAGAGTGGAGCCAAGCTGTTGAAGGGAGCAAGTCTTGGTGCTTCTCCCGCCCGCCCACCGCTGTTGTTAGGTGGTTTTTAGTCACAACTTGGCAGCAGCATAGGCCAGGATCTGCACGTTGTGGTACCAGGGCTATGGAGCTCTGGTTTGGGAGTCAATAGGTACCCGGGGGCGAATAGGGCAGGCGTTTGGCCATTGCGGGGGCCAGAACGCAGGAGCGCCTCCCGGTGACTAGGGGCTTTGTGAATTGGTGAACGCAAGACAAGGTTTGCGGTCAGGTTGTGTTCCTTAGCTCCTAGGTCATCCCAAGCACCGGGTGGGTGCCCGGTTTGGATAATCAGACTACATTGGGTGGTTTGATTGCACAGATCCTGACCTTATGCTTTGTGCCAACCCTACCAATTGTTTGCAAATAAAGTTGTGGCCTTACTTCCAACATGTTGTACTGTGGTTATTTGACAGCAACATCTGAGGCAACCAAACAAAAACATGTGGAACAACACAGTCTTGGTTCCCTGATGGAAGGTTCCCTGAGGGACCTCAATAAAGAATGCCATTCCTTATGGCCTTCTTTTCATAAGACAAAAGGCCTTCCTATTTCCCAGATTTTTTGGATCAGTGCATGTTTCATAGATTTTGTTTTTTTAAATGTGCTTTTAGTGCTCTTATGCAGCTTATTGTATTGCATAACTGCTGCCACTGAAATGTTTATACAGCTTTTTCTTGCATTCTTAATGAATGATTGATTGTTCTTATATTATAATAGTGTTGTTAATATCCATCTAGAGGATGTTGCTATTGGACAGCACACACACATGGTAAACAATTTAATCTATCTCGGTTGTGCATAAAACTATGTTCTGTAGTATTCTTGGGAATCTTCCATTTGCACAAGTGTTTTGTCATCATCTGTGCTGTTGAAGCCATGGCTGTTGAAACCCTCCCACTCTGAGGCCTGCCATTAACAACAGAACAATACACATGCAAATCACTCCTGCCTTCCCAGGTCACACAATATATATACCCAACTCCTTTCCAGGCAAAGCATTCTCTGAAGATGTCAGCCACAGATGCTGGTGAAACATCAGGAAGAAACTCTTCTAGAACAGGGCCACATAGCCCGAAAAACCCATGAAAAACCATGGCAGTTTGTGAAAGTCAAATCTGAAAACTTCATATTTTCTTTTGGAGCTGGCTTAGCAAAATTGGTGTTTTCACTCTCCATTAATTTTGTTATTTCTTGATAAGCTTTGTTGTCTTTGGAGATATGCATATCATTTTTAGCCATATTATATATTTCCATGCTGAGTTTAAAATAGCCTCCATGCTGTTTGTTTTAATTTCATTTCTGTATAAGCACATGTAACAGTAATATACAAGTGGGCAGAAATATGAATACAATAACAAATGTGAAGCTGAAAGTATTATTGTTCATGCTATAAATTTTTCAGGTAATTAATCACAGTGGCATAATTTTATTTTTAAAGCAGTTTTCATACTTAACATTTTCAAAAGGATTGCTTGATGTTGCTCAGAATGAAGAGAAATATACAGATTGAATTGAAGAGAATTGAAGAGAATAACAATAGCAGTTTTAGTTAAATGTCAACTGTGTTTCTTTTGGTGCATCCAAGTTATGTGGCTGTCATTCTGGCATGATAAAATAACAACAAGAACAACTTAATGCTAGACATTTTTAATTTTCCTAAAGTGAACTCTTAGAAGTACATACACAAATATTTGGATAGATGAAGCCAGTAGATATTTTTGAAATTAAATGCTCAACCAGTAGACTGTTTTATTAAGCAATACAGGAGTACAAGATGTGGTAGAGGAAAAGATGTGTGACTCATTTTATCATTAGCATTAAGAAAAGCTGGAGGAGGCATACTGAATTATTAGGAATAAACTTTCAGTGATCAGTGAACTAGAAAAAATAACCTAGATGAGAGATGCTGCAAGTTGGAGAATCTGCAAATTCTGAAGTTGGAAATACTTTGTTCAATATATGGTTCCAAAAATAAAAGAGAAAAGTTTTGGGATGGGGAAAAACTTCCAAACTTTAATCTACATTCACCCATCTGAGGACTTCTTCCTTCCCTATGTTCTGAAAGGAGTCAGTTGGAGAGTAACATGTTGTTTCAGTCCTTAGTAAAGATGGTATGCTGGGAAGGATATCTTTTGCAGGCAAGTTCCCCCTCCTTCTGGCCATGCGGCAATAGGGAGATTTTCAAAGTCCAGGAAACTTAAAGTCAATTTGCATCTGAACAGGGACCCCTCTTTTGCAAACCAATATGTCTCCACTTCAGTGATGTCATAGGCCTCTTTGTAGGCAGAGAACAATGGATTCCTCAAGAAGTCTCCATGTTTTTGCATCAGGAACATTTTGGTGGTGTAGAGGTAAAACATGTGAATTCATTCCAAATTTAAGAAGAAAAAAATTGTTTACCTTGGTTAGACGTCTCAGTCCACAAGCTACTCTCCGTGGTTTGCCTGTTGCAGCTAAGTTATGGTATCTCATGATACAGAAAACATGCAGGGGTGGCTGTGTTGACCAAATTATGGATTTTGACATTATCCATGGATAAGTCAAGGGTAAAACATAGGGGCATATAACAAAAGATCTAAAGGATGAAACAAAGGAAAATGATGCCAAAGAACTTGCAAAATTCCAGTTGCCAAAACTGTTTATGCTCACTAAAGGCTTGATGGATGAGAGAATAGAAGGGAATCTATGGCCCGTTATAGATGGGCACCCTAGGATGGACTCAGTCTGTGCTAGGGTTAGAAAGGGCCGTCTCTTCCAGACACCTCTAACCCTAGCACAGACTGAGTCTGTAACAAATGGCGGCGGCCGTTCCACATGGCCGCTGCCATTTTGACATAACGGACGCTCTGCATCCGCACGTTGCGCAGCGGAAGTGACTCCATGAGTGCGTGACTAGCATCTCGCGGCATCTCTTCCGGGCCGCAAGAAGGAGTGCGATTTTCACGCTCCTTCTTTGCTGCGTCCGGGAACCGCGCCGTTTGGCCGCTGCGGTTCCCAGACGCAGCAACCTGCAGCGGCAGCAGATCGCCGCATTTCGGCGGTCTGTAACCCGCCAGTGTTTCCAAGACAGATTGCATTCTAGGCTTTTACCTGGTGATGGTTCCTTTCTTTTATAAAAGTTAAAATACAGTATTAACACTGATCCGTAGATAAGTTGATTTACGGTTTTGGGGTCAATTTTTTTACTAAAACATATACACTTATACATGAGTATATACAGTAATTTTTTTCCTCCTCATAATCATCATTTCTGTAAGATGGAAATAACATGAAGGCACACAACAATAACAACAACAAATACCTATAAAGACCATAAGGAAAGGAAAAATGAATGAAATGGGCTCACAAGTGGCATTATCTGATAGTTGTGGAGTAAAGGAAATTGTATTATTCCACCTTTTGGAAGTACATTGGTAAAGTCTTTTAAGTATGGACTTATTCTCCCACTAGAATATGAATCATGGTTGTCATCCCATATATTTATTATTACTCCATTTCACCCATTCTGGTTCTTATGTTCATCAAAATTACTGTGTTGTGTTAATTGCTATTAAAAGCAGAGGGTAAGATCAGAATTTATAAAGGTTTTGTCACATAGCAGCTGAAATACTGCCAACAAACTGCTGTAGGGTAGACCTCAAAATATGTAAACATCTACATCCAGACTGAAAATGTTTGAAATCAAACACACTGAGTGACACTGAAAGTAATCATAACACAAAGACCTTCTGCAAGCAATTTCTAGAATATCAAAGAAGCATCACTGTCTGAACTAACTTTCAGTTTAGAAAAGCCACATAGAAACCCTTCACCAGCATCTCAAGTGTTAACAATTCTTTGCTAGCAAATATAAGGACACAGTCTGGTTAAGTATGCAGCTATTTGATCTAATACAGAGGTGATCAGATACAACAAAAGAACAATCCCATTCATCCCACTAATAGAAACAGACTAAATTTCATCCATGTCTTTGGTAAGGGCATGGAATAGATGAAAAGTTTTCAAAAAGGTCACAGGTATGAAGGAGGAATGAAACACAAGAAATTTTCAATGGAGGTGAGAATTTAACAGAGAAAAAAAAGGCAAATGGTTTGTGAGAAAAGACAATAAACTGTAGTGGAACAGTAAGTGCAAATGGGATGTCTAATTGGAACACTGCATTACATAAACTCTGCTCTACTGCTACTATTGAAATCTTACTCTGAAACAAAAATTAGCCAAAACCTAAAGAAGTCATAACGAAAGAGAGTATTTCTTACATAGCCCCAATCTGTGAAAATATCTTGAAGTGCTGCTCCTGCTTTGCCAAGTTACAGAAGAGTGTAGAAAGAGGTATTGCTTGGGAAAATAACTGTGTCTGTGTCTGTGTCTGTGTCCACACTACAGAAATAATCCAGGTTGACACCATTTTTACTGCCATGACTAAACACTATAGAATTCTGGGAGTTTGGGGGGATACTTAGTTTGGGAAGATATTTAGCTGTCTCTGTCAATGAGCTCTAGTGCCCCATCAAACTGCAGTTCCCAGAATTCCATAGCACTAAGCCATAGCAGTGCCAGGCTGCATTAT
Organism: Sceloporus undulatus; assembly: GCF_019175285.1. NCBI lineage: Eukaryota > Metazoa > Chordata > Lepidosauria > Squamata > Phrynosomatidae > Sceloporus > Sceloporus undulatus. The sequence goes on along the minus strand of NC_056524.1, from coordinate 51,312,970 downwards.
TTCTGCATTGCTGATGCAGCCTGTAACAATATAAGTCAAAAATCAATCTATAAAATACCTCCCATTGCATTGTGATTTGCTGTCCCTTTGAGGTTAAATTTTCTGAGGATGCTATCCAAGAGGGGAACCTCTTTTCCACCATACAATTATAAATTATCCTTGCACACTAAGGATGTATTCTGTCATCAGTGTGAGTGAGATGTGTTAAGGGGAAGTCCAGAACAGCAGTGCCAGCACTGATTTGATCCTAATTGGCCTCCTGTATAATCATTAGGGGACATATTGTGAATTCAGTGAGAATCTACTTTAGATCAGTGACTCATAGAACTGGACTCTGAAACTGAATAAGCAGTCAGTGTTGAATATATGATGAATGGTCTACTTCTGTCTATATTAAAGCTTTTTACCTACCTTTGACAGATAAAATAGTAGGATTTGTGACCAGTCTGGGTAAATGTAAAGAAACATCCACAGTGATATACTGAAAACTACTGATACTATAAAATAGTGTGACAGAAATGTAGCAGATAGTGTAACAGCCTTTCCAGTGGTCATGGTTATTATTAATATTATTATTATTATTATTATTAACCTTTATTTATGAAGCGACCAAATGAATTGTGGGGGGAAACAGAATATGATAATGGCGTGAACAAGTAAATTAACAAACAACAAATTGTAGCATGTTGGAGATATACAATCCATTATTGAATAGACAAGGAAGAGTATGAATAAGAAAACAAAAAACAAAAAATGCAATGTGTTGTGTCCGGGTAAAATACCATCATTTTGAGAGAGAGCAAACAGAACTGTTCTGAAAGGAAAATAAAGGAGAAAATGCATGGCGTAAATGTAATAGTAGGTTGCTGTATCTGATGCTGTCGTTCTCTGTTGTTGTTGAATATAAAATATGTAAAACAAATGACAATGCAAGTATGTAAAAAAGTACAAGTTAAACTTCTATTTTCTGCTTAATATGTCATTTTAGAATTTTCTCATCCATACTTTCTTTCTCTCACTTTTAAGCATGTTTGTCAAATTAAAGAAGGCACCATAACCTATGGGCATCAGAATCCTGTAGATTTTTGGAATGTGCTGATGCCAGGGCCAGATCAAGATATTTTGCAGCCTGGGAGAAAGACAAGATGGTATTCCACATTTATTTCATATACATAAGCTGTTGGAGTTGTCTGCAGCAACTTAGTTAAATGAGGGTGACAGGGCAACAGGCTAACATAAGGGGGATACAGCATACAGAGGAAATAATGTTTCTGGTTCTTATATGAGTATAAATTCTTTGATGGTGGCTGCTGGACATTTTAAAATCATTAGGGACATCCAGATTCATTTTAGGGTTACAGAAACAGAATTGTACATGTGGTATGGGCACATGTGCATCAGGTTATGAATTTAGGTGCACATTCAACCACATTCAGCTACACATTCCCATTCAACACAAGGTTTGCATAAGGTAATAAATGCATATCTCCACATGGAGAGGTAGAGCCTTCCCATCTGCCCGACACAAAGGAACTCCACTCTTCCCAGAAGGCACCTGACTCCATCTCTGCCTCCGAGGGGAAAGAAGGTAGGGCTTCCCATCTGCCCTCTTTTCTTCCTTCTCACGCACCCTCTCTATGGCAAAACAGAATTATTACAAATCATCGATCTCCGCCAATGAGAGGCGCCCGCAGTGTTTGTTCTCCACCTTCAACAGTTTGCTTAAACCTCCCTCTCCTCCTGTTTCTTCATCATTTTTTCCTAATGATTTTACTAATTATTTCATCTCTAAGATTACCACTATTCACTCTGAGATAGTTCCCCCCCCCCCGATTCTTCTTCTGCTCTTAATCTTCTATCGCCCTCGCCTAACAAATTTTCTGTGTTTCCTCCTGCCTCTTTGGATGAACTCTCTACACTTCTGAACTCTTCCAAACCTGCAACCTGTTCTCTTGATCCAATTCCTACTCGTCTTCTAATCTCTATAGCTCCCTCCTTTCTGCCCTCGCTTCTCCATATCTTCAATCTCTCTCTCTCTACAGGCTCCTTCCCGTCGGACTTCAAACATGCTCTCATTTCCCCAATTCTGAAAAACCTTCTCTTGACCCCTCCTCTTTGTCTAGCTATCATCCGATTTCTCTTCTTCCCTTTCTTTCTAAGGTTTTGGAATGGGTTGTTTATTTGCGCTGTCTTGAGTTTCTTGAAGCCAACTCCATCCTTGATCCCTTTCAGTCTGGTTTCCGCCCAAGGCATTCTACTGAGACAGCTCTCACTAAGATTTCGAATGACCTTTTACAGGCCAAGGCTAATGGCCTTTACCCTGTACTCATCCTTCTTGATTTGTCTGCTGCCTTTGACACTGTTGATCACTGTCTCCTAATTGACATACTCTCTGACCTTGGATTCTCAGAATCTGTTCTTGACTGGTTTAGATCTTACTTGTCTGGCAGATCTTTTGCAGTGGTTGCAGGCGGTCAGACTTCTTCTCCTGTTCCCTTATCTGTTGGAGTTCCCCAGGGCTCTGTTCTGGGTCCCCTTCTGTTTTCTCTCTACACACTGTCCTTAGGAAAACTCATTTGCTCTTTTGGCTTTTCCTACCATCTGTATGCCGATGACACCCAGCTGTATCTTTCCACCCCTGACCTTTCTCCAAGGCTTGAACAGCAAGTCTCGTCTTGTCTCACAGCTGTCTCGCAGTGGATGAGCCATCAGCGTTTGAAGCTCAACATGTCCAAGACGGAGCTTCTTGTCTTTCCTCCTAAGTCCACCCTTCAACACTCCTTTTCTGTCTCTGTGGACAACATTTCTATTCAACCAGTCCAGCAAGCCTGCAGTCTTGGTTTTATCTTTGACTCTTCTCTGTCGTGTATCCCTCAGATCCAGACCACAGCCAAGGCTTGTAGATTCTTTTTGTACAATATTGCCAAAATCCGACCATATCTCTCCACCTCCACTGCCAAGATCCTGGTCCATGCCCTAGTGGTCTCACGACTCGATTACTGTAACGTCCTCCTGGTTGGGCTTCCTCTTTCTCACCTCTGTCCTTTAATCTCTGTTCAGCATTCAGCTGCACGCATTATCACTTCTTCCACCCACTTCTCTGACTACATCTCTCCTGTGTTGGCATCCCTTCACTGGCTCCCCCTCCCTTTCCGCATTCAGTATAAGCTCCTGCTGTCGACATTTAAAGCCCTCCATGGACTGGCCCCTCCTTACTTATCAGACCTTTTTTCTCTTCACCTTCCCACCAGGGTCCTCCGTTCTGGTAGTCAAGGTCTGCTGTCTCAGCCCAGGATTTCCTCTGCCCATCCCGGATTCGCCCCTTTTCACTTGTTGCCCCTCACTCCTGGAACCTTCTTCCCCTACAGTCAAGAGTCATGACTTTTTTAACCAGCTTCAAAACGGAGTTGAAAACCATCCTGTTCAGAGAAGCCTTCCCAGGCATTGCATAATTGTCGCTTACTATTTGATGTTCTTTTGGTGGCTGTTTATCAAACCATTTCCTGTATTGCTGTGTACTGTATATGTATTATCCTACTTCAGAGTATGTATTTTCCCTGGAAGAAGATTAACCATCCATTATGAAGCCAAGCCCTCCCTCCAGTCCATCTACCTTGGTCCAGGCCTTGGAGGTAGAGAGGAACTGATGGACCTCTTACCCTTTCCCTCCACCACTCCCTTCTCCTTCTGTGTCATGTCTTTTTAGATTGTAAGCCCGAGGGCAAGGAACCGTTTAACTAAAAAGATTGCATGTACAGCGCTGTGTAAATTTACAGCGCTTCATAAATAAAGGTTAATAATAATAATAATAAAATATTCTGTTCTAACAGTAGCCTGTTGTCCTAAGTACAGGTTCTTCATCAGGACTATCAAGTGTTCTGGAATCCTAATTTCTTTAATAAAATTCTATAGCTTTTCATAATCTATGTAAGAAGAAGAAGAAGAAGAAGAAGAAGAAGAACTTTTATTTATATCCCGCCTCTCCTACAGATCAAGACGGATTACAAAAGGCAAGAATAACAATAAAATACATTATACATTTAAAATTTTATCTTTTCCTGTGGAATTATTCCTCCCAGTTTCTCTTAGTGCTCCTTTCATCTCATTCTCCAGAATTTGGGGTTTGTCTTTGTAAAGTTCTTCATTCCATGTGCCATTCATTTTTTCATCTCTTGTATTCAGTAACTTTCTCATATTTTATCAAAATTATCAAGAATGCAAAATATCCATTATATGTTTAGGATTGTAATAAATTACTCCCCCCACTTTATTCTGTTAAAGCCTTGGACTATGCTAGTGTACTCAATATTAAATCCCACTCTGTTCAGTAAGGCTTCCTAAAGTAAGTGCTTCTTGGACTTCAGCTTTCATTTTGTTGCATTATGTGTGGAGTCCCTCTCCCCTTCTTTGGGTTACTTGTCATTTTTTCATTAAAATAAAATTTCAGGGAAGGAAGTAGAAGAGCTTAGGAAAACAATTGATGCAGATACGCCGTCATGACTACAATAGTGCAAGAACAATAGGAGAAAAGGCTATTTTAATGAAAATGTGGCATTATTTTTTATTATGTGAATAGAATCATGCATTTTCCAATATTAATATTCCATTTCATTAGTTAAACCTCATTGGGACAAATGCATTAATGACTGTTTGAATATTAAGTAAAACAATGTGAAATGTTTATGAAAGAAATATAAACTGGAACTTTGCAGAAGTCAAAATATAATATACGTCAGAAAAAGCTGAATTGACTTGAACCAATGTCTGTAAATGCCACTATGCTATCTTTAGAATGACATACTCAGCTGGAATTCCAGAAGAATTTCTAGAAATTGTTCCATTATTTAGCTTCCTATGGAACCTTTACTGACCTCAATTCAAATCATAGGAGTTCCTAGTACCTTCTCTAGTCAATCATTTTAATCTCTGAAAGCAGAAACATTTTCAGATTGGTTAGCTTTGATGAAGTATAATAATCAGAAACTTTTTTCAGAAAGGGAGTATCAGGTACTAAAAAGCTGAACATGCTGACTCATGTATTTTATAATAATATTTATATGGTAGCTTAAAATGTCCACATCCAGTAACTTGAGACCACAGGTTTTTTAATGGTCTCATGTTCTTGCAATATCCCAGTATCTTCAGGCAAAACATTTTACCTGACCAAAGCTACTCTCATACCATATTACATTCTAACAACAACAACAACAACAACAACAACAACAACAGATAAATAGGATAGAAATTTTATTCAACTTTTTTACCATGTTAATAATTTTCACTAGTTAACGTACTCTGAAGGGACATAACTCAGTGCTTTACTCTCTAAGACTGCCAAAATGTATGATCTGTTCATCTCAAAATACAGAATAAATAATAATAATAATAATAAAAGTTTTATTTTTATACCACCATTCTTCAAATCAGGGCGGTGCACAACAGAATTATATAATACAGTAGACACCAAGCAAATACAATATACAAAATCCATATACGATAAAAAGGTAAACATTTTAAAAACATTGCAACTTCATGCCAGTCTACAGTGCTGGCGGAGGGAGGGGGGGAGAATAATAATCTAGGGGGAAATATTCAGGGGTAAGCCTGACCAAATAAGTAGGTTTTTAACCCCTTCTTAAATTGGGGTAGGGAGGTGGCTGCGCAAAGCTCTGTGGGCAGCGAGTTCCAGAGGCTGGGGGCCGAGATCGTAAAGGCCCTCTTGGAGGTAGAAACTAATCTAGCCTCCGGAACTCTTAGGAGTTGCTGCCCAGATGATCTGAGAGTGCGGGGCGGATTGTATGGGAGAGGCGGTCCATCAGGTACCCTGGGCCCAAGCCATTTAGGGCTTTATAGGTAACAACCAACACCTTGTATTGCGCCCGGAAACGAATAGGCAACCAGTGCAGCTCTTTGAGCACTGGTGTTATGTGACTGGCCCTAGATGTATTAGTGACCAGTCAGGCTGCCATATTCTGCACTAATTGGAGTTTCCGGGTATGGTACAAGGGTTGCCCCATGTAGAGCGCGTTACAGAAGTCCAGGCGAGAGGTTACCAGAGCATGTACAACAGTTTCAAGGTCTCTCTGGCCCAGGTAGGGACGCAGCTGGCGTATCCGCCGAAGCTGATAACAGGTGCTCCTGACTGTCGCATCCACTTGAGATGTAAGGTGGAGCGACGAGTCAAGGAGCACCCCCAGACTGTGTACAGAGTCCTTCACAGGGAGCGTGACCCCGTTCAGGACAGGTGGAACCACCGCCATCCCCGGGCCAGGAGAACCTATCACAAGTACTTCCGTTTTCTCTGGATTCAGGCTGAGTCTGTTTTCCCTCATCCAGCCCATTACCGACTCCAAACAGGCCACGAGAGGAGAGATGCCATCCCCGGTCACTGCATCAGCCGGAGGCATAGAGAAAACTATTTGGGTGTCATCAGCGTACTGATAACCCCGCGCCCCATGTCTCCGGATGATCTCTCCCAGCGGTTTCATGTAAATGTTAAAAAGCATGGGAGACAGAATGGCTTCTTGGGGGACCCCAGATGTTAGGGGTCTCCTGTCGGAGCACACGTCTCCCAGCTGCACCATCTGGAACCTCCCAGAGAGGTAGGACCAGAACCACTGTGTGCTGCAGCTGGTATTTTAACTTTTGCTTCACTTCATCAAATAGAAACGAACTGATTACTTCTACAGGCATGAACCACATTAATAAAATAAAACAAATCTTCACATTTACAGTGCACATACCTATGGCAAATAAGTATATGGGGAGGAATGCAAAATATCTCCAATAGGTGTTCTAGAAAGTGGATAGGAACAACACTTTTAGTCTCTCCTATATGCTGAAGATGAAGGAGGGCCACAGCAGGTGGAAGATTATGTGTCCTCTCTTCTCTTTTTTTCTTCAGCTGATTAATGCACATTATTCAGATGAACCACAGTCTTGCTCACTTTAACATTTCTACCTTATAGCTAATCAGTCTTTTAAGAAAAAAAGTTGAATGCAATGGATGTGCACACCTTTTATTATTTAAATAGCAGCCACTGAGGAAATATTAGAAGGGACTCCGATGCAGATAGTTAAGCTTCCTCTCTGCAAATTTCCTCCCCGCCACAAGATTGCTTAGGTTTCCTGTGACTACTATTTCACATCTAAAAATATTATACATTAATTGCATGCAGAGTTAATGTCACAATTAATGTCATGCCTAGATTGTTTTTGAGAATCTGGAAGTGCTTCAGCACATTCCTAACTTAAATGAACAGACAGGTGTATAAACCCTTTTCTTCAATTACCACTGTACACCTGGAGCTCTCCTTGGTCTAGTTATTATATTTCCGTCAAATTTATCTGATACTGAATATTTCTATCCAAAATGGCAGTAAACAGTGGAGAAAAGAGTTAGCACTGCCAATGAAGAACTTGCATATTCCTACCTAGCCCTCCACAGGCACCGAGCCTGTTCCTGTGAGGGGTAAAAGTAGAGAGTGGACATGGGTGAACATGTCAATTTCCCTTCCATCCTCTCCCACTTGTATTTTGACTTACCATATTGATAAATGTAGGCTGGAGAAGGATCTTAATTATGTGGACTTGAATGAAAGTAGGAGCCTGCACACAGTGCAGAAGCACCACACATTCTAGAAACTGGGTCCATTTCAAGGGATGTTAAGGATTAGTAAGGAATGGAGGGTCTATTACACAAAAAAGACATGAATTCACTTCAAGGTAAGACCTTGCTTCATTAGAACAAACCAGCCAGCACAAAACCATGTGATTCTTTTCATCCAATCTTAATCCTTATTCTCCTGAGGCTCCCTGTTTTACTTAATCTAGCAGTGAGTACCCACCAACGTTGTAATAAAGTCTACCAAACTAATTTGATTAATTCATTAAAATATAGGATTAACTTCATTGCTAATCCAGAATTCTATGGAGCTGTTAGGGGAAAAACCTAATGAGTTAATCAGTCGACAAGTTAATTACTAATTTTTCAAGCTCTGGTTTAACTTCTAAAACACTAAATGGCTGAAGTACAAGATAAGGTTTTATAGTCAAACTTCCCAGATACCAAGATCTTACCTGAATAAACATTTGCTGATCCCTCCAACATCTGAGGACAGGCGACTGTTTATCCATGATGAGTCTTCTCTCTTGTTGTACTCAAATATGGAATGGTGTCTAGCAAGATTTCCCTGGTCTTTACCTCATTTTCTTTTCAGCAAAGAGTTAATCAAAGTTATTTACTCAGCCTTTTCAGTGTGCTTTAACTGATGGTTTTATCAAGCTTTGTTGTCATTATTTATGTTGCTGTTTTATTTATTTTGTTTCTTATATGTTTTATTGTTGTTTGCTTTTTATTTTTATGGAAACAGTGCATGATGAAGTATGGATGGCTGCTGCCATTTACTACTTGAACTACTACTTCTATAATGAAGTTCTGCTACATTATGTTGAAAGTTTCCAATGTGCAGTCAAGTCCACTGATGAAGTTGCAAGTAATGGGATGTTACCATAACTAACCACACAGTAATATAAGATGTCATCAGGAATTTCCTTAAAATGAGTGAGATCTAACTGGCTGACATTCTGGATTTTTGAACAACAGTCTTTCCAGCTCTCTCATGATAGGCTGAGGACTAAAACTAGAATCAAGGTACCCAGCAATATATGTATATGTATGCTGCCTTTGATGACACACTTATGGGTTTTGTAACAGCTAGCTCTGGATTTTGTTTACTATTAAGTCCATGTGTATTGTCAATGTTCAGTGATCAAAGGGTTGCCCATGCAACTTCAGCAGCATCTCTTCAATATATTAGTCTGGAAAATGTGCCTTAAATCTGTTAGAAGTACAACAAAGCTTACCACTGAAGAGTCAAGAATGCTTTAGACCAGACAGCTAATAGAGTCAGATAATACAGGGGTGCCTAACATGTGGCCTGGGGGGTGCATGCGGCCCTCCAAGAGATTTCTGGGGGCCCAGGGCCAAATAGTCAGGAGGAGGAGGAGGCCCCAGCTCCCAGAGTCCTCCCCAATCACACAAAACTTTGAAGGATGGGAGCAATGGACTCTTCCCCCAGACTTTGTCTCTCCTTCCTAGGGGAGCTTTTGCTGGGGGCATGTTTACAACTCCTCTCACCCCATTGGCCAGGCAGGCCCAGATGGAGGAGCTTTTTGCATAGCAAGCAGCAGAGTAGAGCCAGGAGGGCAGAGAGAGAGGAGGGAGGGAGAGAGCAAAAGAGCAAAAGAGGGCAGGGGCTTAGCCCATTAAGGTAAGGGGCCTGAGATCTTCACTGGGGTATGGATGAGAGTGGAAGAGGAGGCTGCCATGCTTTTAGCAGGTGGCCTAGGATAGGGCTTTTGGCCCTTGGTTTGGGTAAGTGGGGTACAGGAGGAGAAGGAGGCCACTGTGCTTTTGGCGGGTGGCCTGGAATTCGGGATCCTCGTCCTCACAAGACTGCCCACCTGGCAAAGCCCCCAGGCCACTCAAAAGTGAACAACTTGGCAAAGGAGGAGGGAGAGGGGGAAAGAGACAAGGCAACCCACCCACTGCATTGTCCTCGTAATCCTCTGCCGTGTCGTTAACCTTTGAGGGGCCTCGAGTTTTTGCTGGGCAGGCAGCCTTGCCACTCAAAGATGAAGGACTTGGCAGAAGAGGAGGAGGACAATGTGGTGGGTGGGTTGCCTTGTCTCTTTCCCCTGACTTCCCCTTCCTCCTCCTCACAAGACTGCCCACCCAGCAATGGGGGGAAGATACAAGAGAGAATGGGGGAAAGAGACAATGACCTTCGTCCACCGCATTGTCTTCCTCCTCCTCCTCTACGGAGTCATTCACCTTCAAGCTTCAAGGCTGCCTACCTGGCAAAACCCCCAGGCTGTACAAAGGCGAACAACTCGGCAGAGGAGGAGGACAACACGGTAGGTGGGTGTCTTTGTCTCTTTCACCATCCTGCTCCTTCTCATTGTCCTCTAGAAGGAAGGAAGGAAGGAAGGAAGGAAGGAAGGAAGGAAGGAAGGAAAGGAGGAAGGAAAGAAGGGAGGAAAGAAGGAATCAAGGAAGTGAAGAAGGAAAGAAAGAAGGGAGGGAGGGAGGGAGGAGATGCCTGCCCCTTAGTAGAGAGACCAGACTTTCCCTCCTTTTCCCCAGACATGTTCCCCATCTGGGCTTTCCTGTCCAGGAGGAGGGATTCCACAATATCCTCCATTTTGAGCATGGCTAAGAAGTATTTACATTTATATGCTTCCAGCTTTTATTTGGTCATGTCCTCCATTTTGCTTGAATGTCCTACATTTCATTGTCCTAAACCTATTGGCAGCCCGAACAACCTAGCCGACCTTAATTTTGGCCCCTACCTCCTTCCAAGTTGGGCACCCCTGAGATAGTATGAGTAAATCAAAGTATCCTCCCTCCTTCCTTATCTATCCTGACCCCTCTGTGATGTAAACTGATACTCTTACGGATGTCTCTCTATCTCTTCTTTTCCTGCCAGTTTTCTCCCAGCTCTTCCCTATAATGAAGCTTGTTTTGATAAGCATCCCTAGTAACTCTCCTATCTTAGGTCTTGCCTAGATTACTTATCTTTTGTTCTTTGCTGCATTTGGCACTGTCGATCAAGGTCTCTTGGTGGATTTACTCCAAGGCCTGGGTTTTGTGGGATCAGTTTTAAATTGGTTTAAATTGGTTTAAATCGTACCTGTGAAATAGATCTTTTGTGATGGTTACAGGAGGTCAGGCTTCTGCCTCCATCTCATTGTCTGTTGGAGTCTCTCAGGGTCCTGTCTTGGGTCCTTTGCTGTTCTCCCTTTATACCCTGTCCAAGGAAATCTTATTAGTTCCTATGGCTTTCAATATCACCTGTACACCGATAACACCAAGTTGTACTTCTCTACCCCCGAGATTTTGCTGGGTGTTGAGCAGTGATTATCATCATGTCTTGCTGCTGTCTCTGAGTGGATCATTCATTGGCACCTGAAGCTCAACATGGCCGAAACTGAACTACCTGTCTTCCCACCCAAGCCATCTTTGCAATGTTCTTTGTCAATTACTGTGAATGAAAATTCTATTCAATCTGTTAATGAGGCCCATAGTCTTGGCTTCCTATTTGACTCTTTGCTATCGTTCACTCCAATGACACCCAAATATATTTCTCTATGTCTCCGATGACACCCAAATATATTTTTCTATATCTCCAACTGATGCAGTGACTAAGGATGTCATCTCTCCTCTGAATGCCTGTCTTGGGGCAGTAATGGACTGGATGAAGGAAAACTGACTCAAGCTGAATCCAGGTAAGATGGAGGCACTTGTTATTGGAAACCCGAACCTGGGAATGGAGTCATGTCACCCAGTTCTAGATGGGGTCACACTTCCCCTGAAGGACTCTGTTTGCAGCTTGGGGGTGCTCCTTGACTCATCACTCCAGCTGTCAGTGCAGGTGCATGTGACAGTCAGGAGCACTTGCTACCAGCTTTGGCTGATATGCCAGCTGTGCCCCTTCCTGGAGCCAGGGGACCTTGAAACAGTAGTACATGCACTGGTAACCTCTCGCTTGGACTTCTGTAATGTGCATTATTATTATTATTATTATTATTATTATTATTATTATTATTATTATTATTATTATTATTAACCTTTATTTATGAAGCGCTGTAAATTTACACAGTGCTGTACATACAATCTTTTTAGTTAGACGATTCCCTGCCCTCGGGCTTACAGTCTAAAAAGACATGACACAGAAGGAGAAGGGAGTGGTGGAGGGAAAGGGTAAGAGGTCCAGCAGTTCCTCTCTACCTCCAAGGCCTGGACCAAGGCAGATGGACTGGAGGGAGGGCTTGGCTTCATAATGGATGGTTAATCTTTACTTGGGGCTACCTCTGTGCCATGTTCGGAAACTTCAGATGGTACAAAACATGGCAGCAAGACTAATCACAGGTACTTCCCGGAATGATCTCTGTGGCTGTGAGGAACTTTGAGGTCAGAATGAGAGCGATTTGTACTCCAGTAGCAAGGACCACAGGAACCATCTGTCATTTGCTGAAAACTTGCAGCAGATAAAGAGAGGATTGGGGGCAGGATTCAGAGCCATTATACTCTGGGGGATAGCCTGGAGTATTCTAGCAAATGTAGATGAGCCTTTAGAATGAAGTTCCTACAATAAAACCTTTAGTTTGTTTCCCTAAACAATTTGTGTCTTTGCTCCTTAATCAGGACTTAATCTCTGACTGCTGCACATATTCTCTATCAAATCCAGTTGTGGAGCATTCAAATAGTAGTCCAGTCCATTAGAATATAAAAGAAGAATGAAGCCAGAGTTTCTTTGATATGTGACCAAGTTATAAAGGATTTAATTGAGTCTCCTGTTTGACAATGACCCAACAGAGACCCTCCTTGATTATCATGTCTCCCCAAGACCTATTTGCATTTATACAAAGACCTCTTTCCCCCCAGCTGTTACAGACACAGAATATCAAACAGCAGTCAGAAAAGGACATCAGAACATACAAACACAATGGTCAATTACTAGTGAATTTCTACAGTTCACAGCCTTCTTGCTATCCAAATGGTTAGAGGACATCAAGTTTTACAAAATTTAATCACAGCAACCATGACATGAATAACAATAGTAATGTTGTACATAGTAAATAAGAAAGGAAAAGCTATGAAAGTTTCAGGGGAACTGTAAAAAGATTTCCCTTGCCCTTGCAGAGCACTTAAATATGATTTTCCCATTTATTCACAAATCAATACTTTCATTGCCCACAGTCAAGGTAATACAATTTTCTGCTATTATTTCAGTGAACACTGGGTAGTGGTTATGCCCTAGTTACTTTCAGGTCCACAGCAGCTGAAATTTGGCTTGGTTATCAAAGGAAATAGTTCTTTTCTACATCAAGAGCCATCATTGTTTTTAGAAAAGGAGGAGGGTGGCCTTTTGAAATATTCTGAGGCTGAAAAATTTCATGCCTTTTGAAGTAGGTTTGTAGGGTCAAAATCCTCATGATGTATATCTAAATTCAGTCAGAGAGTCAGAAGGTGATTGAGTTTTTTCACAACTGATAATGATATTTCAGAACTGATAACAATAAGTGCTACTAATGGTGATTTTTTTTTAAAAAAAATACTCTTCTGAGTAGCCTATGGATAGTTAATAAACCTTATAAAATATCCAATAATATGAAATACAAGTGTGGTCTGTTACAAAAGGTTGCTGCCTGGAATGTGCTACAGAGCTCCAGCCAGCTGGGAAGGCACTCTTTCAGCATAATTCTCTACCATTCCTACTTACTAGTATTTGCACTGCCCCCTAAAACAACCAGGCAACATTTTTTTCCTACTGACCATGCTTGGTTCCTCCTGAGTGATTTCCCCCTTCAGGTTTTCAGGTATATGTCTGCAAAGTGTAAGGTCTGCCAAAACTTGTTGATACTTCTCTATTTCAGCTAGATAAAGAGCTACATTCAGAGGTCAAAGTTCAGTTGCTATTCCCAAGTAGAATAGACTCATTGAATAAACTGCTAAAGGTAAACCCACAATTGCAAAATCCATTATTTCAACCCTTTAGTTGGTACTAGCAGTTAGCTTTAAGCCTGAGCATTTGTATTAGTACATCATATATCATATACAGAGAGAGCACCAGTGTAGTGTAATGGTTTGAGTGTTGCACTAGAAGTCTAGGGTTCAAATGCCCACTAATCCACAAAAACTCATTAGGTGACCTGGAGCAAGTCACATTTTCTTAGTCTGGGAGAAAGGCAATGGTAAACCTCCTGTGAATAAATCTTGCCAAGAAAACAGAGTCACCATAAGGCAGAGTCAGTATGAAGATGCATAGCAACATATCACATATACTTGTACTTATCCCCAGGCACTCAAACTCTTGTAGTAAAAAGGAGAAAATATCTAAAATAGTAACATGTTTTAATCACTGGAGAAAGTTGAGCAGTTTGCTTAACAAATTGAACACACTGACACAGCCAAATGAAATTGATATCCAATGCGCCTTTCAATTAAAATCCTGAAATCACATAGACAGAGAGGGAGAGGGAGGGGGAGGGGGGAGAGAGATTTTGTCAAGATTTTTTGATAAACATTTGCTTTGTATATGTCAAAAATAACACAATGGCAAACAAATTAGCTAATGGCAGAGCTTGGGGATAAAAAGTTAAAACAATATAATTGCATGTCATAAGTTGTGACACCTAGCTGTACTATCATCTCTGGGTACTCCAGTAGATACTTGCCACACTTCTACAGTTTCTGGGAAATTTTCTGAATAAACAAAGAAAATGTGCTGAAATAATTCCATGCACTGAAGAATGAGACATAGGGTATAGTGGCACCACATCTGAGTGATCCAAAGTGCCCATGTTACTTTAGGTTCCTGGTAACTGCATTTCTTTCAGAGTTATCTAGGAATCTCCAAAACCTAAACCAGATGTTGTTACCCCTGTGCTCTAATACAAGAATGTTGAAGAACAAGCTAGATTGGAGGAAACTACAGCTGGAAAAAGGCAGCACAGCTCATCTCCCACCCATAATGAATAAAAATGAGAGCTGAGGACAGAGCTGATACAAGTGAAAATAAAACAGAAGAGAGATTATTATACACTGAAAAATTAAATAAGCAATTCAAAGACTTCAGAGTGCAGAAACAAAAACAAAAAACACGACATTCTACTGACTCCATCAGGGAGATCATGGAAAGAAATTTGCAGGACCAAAGCAGAGCACTGGGTCTTGGAGATGTCTCATTCACATGATTGTCATAGATTGGAGATGACTCGAAGGCAGTTAAAGACCACATAGTGGAAATGAATAAGTCTTGGTTTATGCCATCAGTTCCTGAACAAAGCATAAATCAGTCTGAGAAGACTGTTTCTGCTTCTTTCTCCAGTTTCCCTGAGTTTTCTGTTTGTCCTGAAGGTAGTCAGAAATGAAGAAGCCCAAGTCAGAGAGCTGACGCTACGAATCAGCTTAAGACACACCATTTCTCTATATTTTCTAATTTTATTCATTATAGGTTTTTAGAGCTATAGCCCAACTTGTGTGCCTTGGAACAATGGTCATAGATAGGAACTATATATAGGCTGCAATATTATGCCTACTTATACACTGAATAAAATTGGATTTGCTTACATAGGAATGTAGTGTAAAAATTATTAAAGAGAAAACAAAAATTGCAGCAATAATAATAATAATAATAATAATAAAGATATGGAAATGTATTTTTCTAGTACCTTTTAGATATATAACAATTTTTACTAGTAACTGCAAACTGTGTTTTTAATAAGAAAAATAAACCCACTTCCAAATATTCTTATCTGGATGAAAATGTGGCTTTGGACAGTTTTTAAATGTTGTTAATGGAGTGGAAAATGTGCATGAATCATACAGAGAATGAGGCATCAGCTCACAGTGATAATTTCAGAATTACATTAAACAATCAACCTAGCTTTCTGAGTTCAATGTCAAACAATGCTTTTCATGTATATAGTTTTGAGCTTTTTGCAAGCACCAATTAATTTAATAAAATAATACAGAATGCATTTTACACTTTTTTTGTCTACCTAGTATTTACAGCTATAACATTTCATTTAAAAAAGATAGACAGGCAGTTGGATGTGGAGCAAGAGACTAATAGACAAAAAAAAAGTGGCTGGCAGAGCTTAGAAAAAAGAATGTATGTAATTATCTTTTTGTACAAATGAAGCAACAGCCTTATTAAGACAATGCCTTATAACACTTCTGCTATATAGTACTCCTCCTCCTCGCATTATTTATCATCATAATCACTATCACAGACCTTCCAAGTCATTTTCTACCATCTTGGGCCTAGATTCCTATTGGTTAAGCCTAACTAGAGTAGAACCATTCAATCAGTTGCTGAATCGCACATAAGTAAATCCCATTGATTTAATGGGTCTACTATGGTTAGCAATAACAATACAGGCTTGGATGTCAAGTCATGGTTCTTTCAATCTGTAATAGTCTTCAGAAAATGAAAGTTATGTTGTACTAAAGCAACTTATCTCTAAGGTCCAACTCAATGGCAATTAATTAATCTATGAATTTCCTGATGTTAAAGCAAAGAAAATAGAAAAAAGAAAGTCAGCCTTCTGTATCCATAGATTCTGCATACATGGATTCAACTATCTCTGGGCTTGAATTCATTCCAGAAAACAAACCGTGATTTTGCCAATTTATATAAGGGGCACCATTTTACTACACCACTGTATTTAATGATATTTGAGCTTACATGAAGTTTGGTATCCATCCTGGGTCCTGGAACTCAGTGGATACCAAGTTCCTGATGTACTGAGTGTTTTGTTGCAGGGAGCTGTACATATACCCTGGATTTAAATCTATGCCACATAGCACTTCTACATGCCAGGTATTTGATTGTCTACTCATTTAGATACATGTACCACAGAACTCCTGATTACATAATAGAAAAATGCAGAAATGTCCTTCACTCAGTTCCATGAACTCCACATTCTCCAACTGTTTTTTCCTCCTGCCCAATTCCATGGAAGAAGAATGGTCAGTACTTCATTTTTCACAAAATAGTTTGGTTTGCTAAACCCAGTTTCAAAATCAGCTAAAAGAATTTACCCATCACTACAAAAATCCAGATTGGCTAGATGTACTGTCACATTGATCTCACAGAGTATCTAGAGCTCAAACGTATTTTGCCAGCCTGTTCTCAAAGCAGTTTTGCACAAGGGAGCAGTAACAGCCAGAGAGATGTCAACTCATTCCTTCTGAATCTTGAGCCCCTTTATCTTTTATTCTCTTTGCAGTTTGCTATAGCTTTATGAGGTCTTAAACATTATGAGTCATCTAAGCTTTCCAGCATTTTTTCCACTTGGTTCTGTTTGGGTCTCTCACTTAAGATCAACAATTTCTTCATGTGGAAATGACTAAACCACTATTTCTAGACACACAGTTCCTCCCACACTGTATGAAGCATTTGCTTTCAGATCAATACATAAACTGGACTGGTTAACCATGGATTGAGTACTTTTTAATCAGCTATGTTCCAGCTAGAAAATGCACTGTGGGCTTTTGCTGGTATTCATACATGATCTAGGTAGCTAATATCTGTGATTTCTAGAATGGCAATTCAAAGTAATGGGTTTATGTCATATTTATGCTACATGAACCTTTGGAATCCTCTGTGGAATATTATATTCTGACATATTAGTATAGCTATAAATTTAGGAAGAGTAATAGTTTAACTATACACAATAGAATCACTTGTAAGTAAGAAAGAAAATAGATTTTGAATTTTTTGTGGGTTTTTTGGGCTATATGGCCATGTTCTTGAAAAGTTAGTTTCTGATGTTTCACCAGCATCCGTGACTGTCATCTTCAGTGAATGCTGGCATGGAAGTGAGAAGGATACACACACACACACACACACACACACACAGTGTGACCCTGGGTTGAAAGGAGTTATTTCCATATTAATCTGTCTATTGTTCTGTTGTTGAATGGCAAGGTATCAAGATTTGTAAGTATTAAAAATAAGAATATGTTATGTTCACAAATTTTATGGAGAAGGTCTATTTTTTAACATCTCAATTAACTAAATAATTGAAAGAAAATAACTATGTCTCTCTCTTTTTTCTTTTAGTTTATAAACGTTAAAGGGAATGAGATTTTGTCGAGTCGTTTCTTTTTGTTGTTTGCTGGCATGGGATCATTAATTCAGATTAAAGTTGACATAAGGTTAAGATTCTGAAGATATTACTTAAGATGATATCAAGAGCTTGTAAAGTGTAAATAGAGTTTTAGGAGTATCACAGCTAGAGCTGAGGAAGGTAATCTGTGTTAGTGGTTTTGTATATTGATGTATTATATGTTATGTTTTATTGCTTTCTTAATTAAAAAAAAACATTGTTGACTCATGTTCAACTTATGGTCTACTTGGACTCCTAGATCCCTCTCACACATAGTTTCATTCAGCCAGGTGTCCCCCATCTGTGCATTTAATTTTTACGCCCTAAGTGCAGTACCTTACATTTCTCTGTGTTGAAATTCATTTTGTTAGCTTTGGCCCAGCTTTCTAGTCTATTCAAGTCATTTTGAATTTTGATCCTGTTCTCTGGGGTATTAGCTACTCCTCTTAGTTTGGTGTCATCTACAAATTTGATAAGTATGCCCCCAATTCTGTCATCCAAGTCATTGATAAAGATGTTGAATAGCACTGAGCCCAGGACAGAGTCCACTGGTCACTTCTCTCCAAGATGAAAAAGAACCATTATTGAGTACTCTTTGGGTTTTGCCAGTCAACCACTTCTGATTCAGAAGTATAAAACCACTCCTATATGCTAGCTCTTGTGGAACATTGAACTAATATTTTAAGAATGTATAAATCCTTGAATGTTTAAATTACCACCAATCAATTTTTGGACATTTTTCTTTTAATCTTTAGTTGAAGCTTCTATTTACTTAGAGATAACCAAACTATTTCAGGTTTTTTAATTGACCATCAACACCAATGGTGAGCAATTTGTTGATCATCAGATGCTGCTGAATTGTATCTTTCTCTTCCCTTACCAATGACTATGCTTACAAGGCCTGACTGTAGCTGTGTTGCTGTTGTGTTTGAGTTCAAGACATTGTGATTTGTGACAACCCTATGATAAACCTACCATGGAGTTTTCTTGGCAGGATTTGTTCAAAGGAGGTTTGCCATTGCCTCCCCCACAGGCTGAGAACATGTAATTTGTCTAGGGTCACCCAATAGATTTCATGGCTGAGCGGGGAATCAAACCCTGGTCTGTAGAGTCATAGTCCAACACTCAAATGATAGTCTAACATCTGATGTGGACACATTGATAATTGCTGCTCAAGACCAGATATTGTTGAATGGCTCACCCTAGCAGCTCTAGCTGGCAGAACCATTGGTGAGGATGCTGATTGTTGCAGTCCAACAATGTCTGGAGGTTTGTATGATTCTCATCTCTAATCTAGACAATCAGGATGAAGTCACACATGAGTCTGCTCCTTTGTATTGAAAGTACAAGACCCCGCCTAAACACACGTATATATTTCTTGATTTCACCATTCTTCCCTTGCTAATAATATTTTTTTCTCCATAACTAAGACATACATATTAGTTCCTCAACTATCCCTATGAGTGGATTTAATCAGAGCAGTTCCTGCTACAGAGAAGAGGAGGAGAGAGGTAGCTGGGCAGCCATTTTAAGTGGTGACTGTTGAATTGTTTTTTAAACTCTAGGAAGAGTGTGCTTTATTTCTAACGGCGCGTGAAATTTTATTTCAATTTTATTTCATTTTTTTAATCCAAGGGAATCTACAGCAGAGGCAGAATCGATAGAGCTCACTGCCACAAATTGTTGAAGCATCAGGGGCTTAGCGCTGGTGTTTTCTGGAGGATTCTTTTTTTCAGGAGGAAGCCCACAGTCCTGTTCCAGTAATTTCCTAAGACTTTTCAGTATGGACACTGACGGAACCACGGCAGTCACCTGAAACACTTGTGGGATGTTTGTCTTCTTGCCTACAGAAGTGGAGAACTTCACATGCCCCAAGTGCAAGTTGGTAGCCCTCTTGGAGGAGAAAGTGCAGCAGTTGGAGTCCAGAGTAGCTACACTTCAGCATATTAGGGAGCAGGAGGATTTCCTGGACAGAACAGAACTAACAATCCTGGACGAATACCATGCAGAGGAAGATACTAGAGCCGAGGAGGTCACTTCACATACACAGGAGGAGGATAGCTGGAGGAATGTCACACAGAGAAGTAGGCCAAGAAGGGATTGTTCGGGGAGCTTGCAGCTAGAGAATCGATTCAAAGCTCTTTCCCTTATCAAGGAGGATGAAGAAGAGCAGCATGGACAGACTTCAGGGACAGAGCAGGCAAGCCTGAGCATCCCACCCACGGGAACAGCTGCTGCTAAATCTCGTAGGAGGCGTGTGGTTGTAGTGGGGGACTCCTTGCTGAGGAGTACAGAAGCAGTGATTTGTAGGCCTGACAAGATGTCTCGAGAGGTGTGTTGTCTCCCAGGGGCAAAGATCCATGATGTGACAGAGAGGCTGACAAGACTGGTCAAGCCTACTGACCAATACCCCTTCCTCTTGGTCCACGTGGGAACCAATGATACTGCTAGACACAGCCTGCAGAACATCAAAAGGGATTACGAGGCGCTTGGTAGGAAGCTGAAAGGAATGGATGTACAGGTTGTCATCTTGTCTCTTCTGCCAGTTGAAGGGCACGGTCCATGAAGGGAGAAAAAAATAGCGGATGTGAACAACTGGCTTCGCAGATGGTGCTGCCAAGAACAATTTGGATTCTTTGATCATGGGCTGTGGTTCCATGAGGAGGGACTTCTTGCAATGGACGGGTTGCATTTCACACCAGTTGGAAGAAGTGTTTTTGCCAACAGTCTCAAGAACTTGATCAGGAGGGCTTTAAACTGAGTTCCATGGGGAAGGGAGACAATTTTAAGGAAGGTGAAAGGGCTGGAGAAAATAGTCAAACAGACATAGAGGAAACAAGAAAAAAAGTGCAAGGATCCAACAGTGGGAGGCAAATAAACTTGCACAAGCAAAAAGTAAATGGGACCCGTGGTCTGCGATGCCTCTACACTAATGCACAGAGCATGGGAAATAAGCAAGATGAACTTGAACTCCTAGTACAACAAAGCAAATATGATATAATAGGCATCACTGAAACCTGGTGGGACGAGTCTCATGATTGCAATGTGGAAAGAGAGGGGTATAACCTTTTTAAGAGAAATAGGCCAAACAGGAAAGGAGGAGGGATAGCACTATATGTCAGAGATATTTACACCAGTGAAGAGATCCAGGACATCAATCCTGGAAGCCAGGTGGAGAGCATCTGGATAAGACTCAAAGGGGAGGGAAGCAACAAGGATGTTATAGTGGGAGTCTACTACAGACCACCAAGTCAGATGGAGGAATTGGATAATGCCTTTCTAGAACAGATGACCACACAGTCAGAAAAGAGAGATGTAGTAGTGATGGGCGACTTCAACTACCCTGATATTTGTTGGAAGTCAAACTCATCCAGATCCTCAAGGTCTAGCAAATTCCTCACTTGTCTGGAAGACTATTTCATGGTCCAAAAGGTGGAAGAGGCAACAAGGGAGTCAGCTATTTTGGATCTGATCCTAACCAACAAGGTTGGTTAATGGGGTGCAAGTGGTGGGATCCTTAGTTGGAAGTGACCATGTTCTCCTGGAGTTTGTTATACAGTGGAGAGGAGAAGCCAGGCATAGTCAAACACACATTCTAGACTTTAGGAGAGCGGATTTCAGTAAACCTAGAGAAGTATTGAGGGTGATCCCATGGTCAGAAATACTAAAAGAGAAGAGAGTTCAGACCGGATGGGAGTTTCTCAAAGGAGAGATACCGAAGGCACAATTTCAAACAGTTCCAGTGAGAAAGAAAAACGGGAGGTGTCTCAAGAAACCAAGATGGATGACTAAGGAACTTTCAACCGAGCTAAGTTTGAAACAGAACATATATAAGAAATGGAAAAAGGGGGAAATCACAAAAAGGGAATTCAAAGAAATAGCAGGCATGTGCAGGGGTAAAGTCAGAAAAGCTAAAGCGCAGAATGAACTCAGGCTTGCCAGAGAGGTTAAGAACAATAAAAAGGGCTTTTTTGGATATGTCCGCAGCAAAAGGAAGAAGGAAACGGTAGGGCCACTGCGTGGAGAAGATGGCAAAATGCTAACAGAAGGGAGAGAAAAGGCAGAATTACTTAACACCTTCTTTGCCTCAGTCTTCTCAGAAAAGGCAAAGGGTGCTCAACCTGAAGATAATGGAGCAGAGGACAGAACAGGGGAATTTCAGCACAGAATAAGTAAAGAGATAGTAGAGGAATACCTTGTTAATCTAAATGAATATAAGTCTCCAGGACCAGATGAAATACATCCAAGAGTATTAAAAGAACTGGCAAATGTAATATCAGAGCCATTGGCAATAATCTTTGAGAACTCCTGGAGAACAGGAGAAGTCCCAGCAGACTGGAGAAGGGCAAACGTTGTCCCCATCTTCAAAAAGGGGGAAAAAAAGGATCCCAACAATTATCGTCCAGTCAGTCTGACATCAATACCAGGAAAGATTCTAGAGCAGATCATTAAACAGAGAGTCTGTGAACATCTAGAAAGCAAGGCCATAATCACAAAAAGTCAACATGGGTTTCAGAGAAACAAGTCATGCCAGACAAATCTGATCTCTTTCTTTGATAAAATTACCAGCTTGGTCGATGAAGGGAATGCTGTGGATATAGTATATCTTGATTTCAGTAAGGCCTTTGACAAGGTTTCCCATGATCTTCTTGCAAACAAGCTTGTAAAAGGTGGGCTAGACAAAGTAACTGTTAAATGGATCTGTAAATAGTTGACCGGCCGAACCCAAAGGGTGCTCAACAATGGCTCTTTTTCCTCCTTGAAGGAAGTGACCAGTGGGGTCCCACAGGGCTCTGTCCTGGGCCCAGTGTTATTCAACATCTTTATCAATGACCTGGATGACAGAATTGGGAGCACACTTATCAAATTTGCAGATGACACCAAATTAGGAGGAATAGTTAATACTCCAGAGGACAGGACCAACATTCAAAATGATCTGAATGGACTAGAAAGCTGGGCCAGAGCTAACAAAATGAAATTCAACACAGAGAAATGTAAGGTACTGCACTTAGGGCAGAAAAATGAAATGCACAGATATAGGATGGGAGACACATTGCTGAATGAAAGTACATGTGAAAGAGATCTAGGAGTCCAAGTAGACCATAAGTTGAACATGAGTCAACGGTGTGATGCGGCATCTAAAAAGGCCAATGCAATTCTAGGCTGCATCAATAAAAGTATAGTGTCTAGATCAAGAGAAGTAATAGTGTCACTGTATTCTGCTCTGGTCAGGCCCCACCTGGAATACTGTGTCCAGTTCTGGGCACCACAATTCAAAAAGGACATTGAGAAACTGGAGCGTGTCCAGAGGAGGGTGACTAAAATGGTGAAAGGTCTGGAAACCTTGCCCTATGAGGAATGACTCAGGGAGCTGGGGATGTTTAGCCTGGAAAAGAGAAGGTTAAGAGGTGATATGATAGCCCTGTTTAAATATTTGAAGGAATGTCATATTGAGGAAGGAGCAAGCTTGTTTTCTGCTGCTCCAGAGAACAGGACCCGGAACAATGGATGCAAAGTGCAGGAAAAGAGATTCCACCTCAACATTAGGGAGAACTTCCTGACAGTAAGGGCTGTTCAACAGTGGAACAAACTCCCCCAGAGTGTAGTGGAGTCTCCTTTGCCAGAGGTCTTTAAGCAGAGGCTAGATGGCCATCTGTTGAGGATGCTTTGATTTAGATTTCTTGCATGGCAGGGGGTTGGGCTGGATGGCCCTTGTGGTCTCTTCCAACTCTATGATTCTATGATTCTATGATTCTAATCTAAAACATTGCTATATACACACACTTTTCAAGAGCCCTACTTTAAGTTCTCTCCCTCTTCCATGCATATACAACTTCAAAGAAATACTTTATCAATACTGTTGACCCAGTGGAAAACTAACTGCATATACAATCATCTAAGGGGAGAATTAGTGACTTCAGGGATTGTATATTCTCTTACATTTCTGGTCATATGCTGCAAGACGTAAATGCTTATTTCTTTCCTTCTGGGTCTGGTTAATCACCAGTATTGGGAATAAAATGATGAATCACCTTACTGCAGCTGCTGTTACTGCATTTTTTGTCAGAATGAACATTGTTGTTGTCCTTCTAGAGTTCATCTGTGCTGCTCAGTCTCAGAATATGGGCAACATCTGATTCTCCCTCCACACTTCCCTACACCTCTAAAGTTAGAATATTATTGCATAACAACTTTTACCCTCTTTCAGTGAACACGTGTCTTGTTATTTTCAAATAATATTTCCCTGACTTCCATATACTGTAACTAGCTTTGAGACTACACCTCTAGATTAATTTATATTCGTGTGATATGGAACCTCTTCTACAAACATATCACTATTGTTTGCCTCTGCACTATATTTTTTGCTCTGGTTTTACCATGCTGTCTTTATGTGCAGCAGTGTGGCTTTGTCAAGAAATTTTTGCAGTCCTCTGTGTCCTGTCTGTTCTTTTTCAGACCACAAAAATATTCGAGAGCTCTGTTACACTATACGTACACTACACTACATTCCTATTTTAACTGTCATGGCTACACCCTATCTGGCTAATAATTCTACATGCCTCTTCTTAAATTCCAAATTCCAGGATTTCATTGGATGGATCAATGGCAATTAAAGTGGAATTATAGTATTTTAATTGTCTAGTGTGATAAGATCTCAAGTCTTTTCCCCCACATAATGAAAGAGTTGTACAGTTGCCAAAATTATGAATAGCTTTGTTTGTGCGTCTTTGATTTTGCATAGCATAGTTTCAATGTGAACAGTGACATATAGTACAGATTAACACAGATTTTAGAGTCTCAGATTATGAGGGCTTTCTAAACTTAAAAAAACAACAACACTAAAAACATGAAAATTGTGTTAACCCTATGGAATTATGTAAACTTCAGTGTCTACTTTCAATAGCATTGACTCATTGCCATTTAATCAAGGTGATGTTTTGTTGTGTTTTGTTTTTAAAAAGTGCTAACACATCTTTTCACCATCCCTATATATGTCCCTATATATGTCTGTCTGTCTATATACACTTATTAAATTATTTGAAATATGTTAAATGAACACCAATTTTAAAATTTCATATAACACCAATTTTAAAATCTCTTTACTGGCTGCCTATTAGTTTACGGGCACAGTACAAGTTGTTGGTAATGACCTTTAAAGCCCTTCATGGCTTGGGTCCAACCTATTTATGGGATCGTCTTCCACCCCGCACACTTAAGACCTCTGGGAAAAACTTACTACAGCCAAGAAAGACCAGGCTGGTTATAGTTTCCCAGAGGGCCTTTTCATCTGCCTCTCCCAAATTATGGAATGGTCTGCAGGAGGAGATCTGACACATGACTAATCTTAATGGCTTTAAAAAGGCTGTCAAGATGGATCTCCTCTGACAGGCCTTCCCTGATTGATTGATTGATTGATTCAGCCGCCCCCACGGACTTGGATTGTCCTAAGACTGCCCATGATACCCAGTTTTTGTAAGAGTGGTTCTATTCAATTCATGATTTTAATCATTTTATCTTATGTATTGGAATTCATGGTTTATTTTAAGGAAGGGGGATATGGGATTATTTTATTATGTATATGCTTTTAATAATGTAAGCTGCCTCAGTCTTATTGGAGAGGTAGCATAGAAATAAATTATTATTATTATTACTATTATTATTACTATGTATGGAATTATTTCAAAACTCTTTATAGTTTTGAAACTCACCAACTAAAGCAGTCCATTTTATTTCTAAAAATGGTGTTGGATTACAACTCTGGAAAAGTGTGAACTCCTGAATAATAATAATAATAATAATAATAATAATAATAATAATAATAATAATA
>NC_056524.1:51278053-51284460 GCF_019175285.1 Sceloporus undulatus | reverse complement strand
ATGGTGATTGGACCCGCCCTCTCACTCCCTCCAGGCTGGACGATGACAGTTGGCCGTGGAGGGAGGGCTCTGTCCCTTCAGGGCAGTCCCGATGGTGATTGGACCCGCCCTCTCACTCTTTCCAGGCTGGACGATGACAGTTGGCCGTGGAGGAAGGGCTCTGTCCCTTCAGGGCAGTCCCGATGGTGTTGGACTCGCCCTCTCACTCCCTCCAGGCTGGATGATGACAGTTGGCCGTGGAGGGAGGGCTCTGTATAACCCTGAACACCTCATAGTTAACTTTGAGTAAGTCATACTCAAGTTTAAGCTAGTCATATTCAGCCTAAGAGAAAGAAAATGACAAACTTCCTCTCCATAACTCTTGTTAAAAGTATCTAGGGGTAAGGACATCATAATCTGGAGTACGTTTGAAGGCACACAACAATAAACAAATGAAGCATAAAACATGTATGGCTATAAGCAAATTTTGCAAATATTGCTCCCTCTAGCAAAACATGCCACCATCCTCAATTTATGTTGTTTGTGGAGGGAGGTTTAAAGAAGGGACAGAAATCTTTGTGGGGTGAGGATGTACCCTCTGAGAGGTAGTCCTGAACTTTCTTCCCAGAACCTTTCCAAACTGTGCTGAGTTTAGAATTTTCCAGGCATCCGGAAGTGGGGGCACTCAGAAAGCTATAGTTAATTTTAGTTTAACATGGTTCACATATTTTGAATTTATACTATTGATGTCCATTTTTATATTACAGGTTAAAAATTGTGAAGAAGAAGAAACAAGGAAACAAGCAAATATATATTGAGTACCACAGGATAATATGAATAGAATGAAGATAACATCCAGGAGATGAAGATTAATGCAACAGTAAGTAGTAGGTATCTGGAGCTTTATCTCCATAAATAGGTAACTGAGCACATAAACTGTCCTCACCTGTGCCACATCCCCTTATCACAATAACATTATGCAAAGATTTGTTAAAAAACTAACCTCATAATTTTAGCGTACATGAACAGTCATGAAAATTAAATTAAGTATTTTTAATACTTATATTGATAATTTATAATATGATAGTATTGTCATTCTACCAAGATTGATTTCCATTCTTGTTATATAAATGTACTACATTAACAATGGATTTAGACATGGAGAAATTTTACTTGTTCTGCTTTTGCTGTTCTCTACAAACCACTGTTTACTTGCCTTTACATAATCGTACTCCAAAATATGTGTCTTTAACTTTCTAGTTTGATGTGTGTCCCATATGCGGACTTGCCATCTGCAGACTAAAGCTCAAGCGGATGGCAAGCCCTGGGCATTAAAATTGCTCACATGCATGGGAGCCATAGAAAACAATGAGACTTGAGGTCCCACATTTTTCCCATATGTGTGTGGGGCCCCTCAGAATGGATCCCCCACATATACAAAGGGTCCACTGTACTATAAAATTATCTTCAATTGCTCTTATATCTAGATGTTCTCTAACTACCTGTCTTTAAACATTGTGCCCCAGCAAATTGTTTTGGGTATGCAGATGACAAGAAAGAAACTGGGAGGTGATACCCTAAACGAAGAGACAAATGGAAAATGCAGATGACAAACCTTATAAATAGATTCAACAGAAACATTCTCACTGATTTTCTTTGAACAGCTATTGTTTGCACTTGCAACCTTAACACATTTTAATGACATTTTTAGAAATATGCATATTTGCACATATAGTCTTTTTATCAGACAACTGCATCATAAAAATGAAGAAGCAGGGATGCTGAATGCTAAATTGTTCATTTCCCATTTAGGTTTGCAATGTGTGAATTGGGCAAATTCAGCTTGAAAATGAACTGAACTAATTTCTTTCTCATTCCCAGGGAATGTGGCTGTAGTGAAGACAGACAAATTTCTCTGAAGATGCCAGCCACAGATGCTGGTGAAATGTCAGGAAGAAACTCTTCTAGAACATGGCCACATAGCCCAAAAAAACCACAAAATACTATAGATGCCGGCCATGAAAGCCTTCGACTTCACATTAAGCTAGAACCTCTAAGGTAAAGGATAGGACAGTTTCCTAGTGATCAGACTCTTACATTACAGAAACTTTGCCATATGCACACTGAATATATCAGTCATTTCCATACCCAGTAGGAAAGGTGTCATGTAAAGAAAGTAGAGAGAATGACTTCAAAATGTTATTTTAAAAATAAAATAAAGTTGCTAATATACACTGGCGGGTTACAGACCGCCATTTGGGACGTCCTTAGGACGTCCCAGTTTAAAAAAGGGCCATCTCTTCTAGACACCCCTACTCCTGTTTGACGTCTTGGACGCCTAGCATCTAGACGTGTCGCGCTTTGTGGCGTCACTTCCGAGGCCCAGGAAGGAGCGTGATTTCCGCACTCCTTCCTCGCAGTGTCCGGGAGTCCTGTGGTTTAGAAGCTGCTGCTCCCGGACACTGCAAGCGGCAGTGGAGCCAGACCGCTGCTTTTCGGCGGTCTATAACCCGCCACTGTGAAGTATTTTCAAGAACTGATGAAATTCATGTAATTGCTGTATCAGATAGTTGTTTAAAAAGTTAACATATGGTGCAGTACATAACGCCCCGAAAAAGTGGGCTGGAGGCACCCAGTTTTCCTCTGGAGGGACACTGCAGCAGTCAAACCCTGCGGTGTCCCTCTGGACAAAAAAGAACCCAGAAAAACCAGTTTCACCTTGGTGCATGTGGACGCTGTCATCAGTGCGCCATCGACGCACTGTGACGCGTCCATGACGGAAGTGCGGCACCTGGAGGTGCAAACGTGGCACCATCCTTGTGTCATACACGTGTGCCCCATATGGATGGCACCGCATAAAGATGGCGCCGTTCATATGTGCTAGGGTTCCAGAGTGTGCAGATGCTGCATGCTCTGGAACCCTAGAATTGGCCCCAGGCTGCCGCAAACTGGCAGTCTGCGCTGGGCCATATATTAATTTAATGCACTGGCTTTCAGTGTGTTCTGCTCTGGCATGGCCCTGCTTCACTGAAAAGAAGGCAATGCAATTGTAGCATTCTATGTAGTCAACTGAGTGAAGGTTGTAATTAATGTTATGTAAGTAATCTCACATTCCAGTACTCCAGGAGAACAGATACGAGCTATGCCCACTACATATGTTCTACAATCACCTAGAAGGTTATCACACCCATTCTTGGAAAGCTGCTGGAGAAGCCCAGGTTGGATTCAGGCTGCTTACTGCCCGGGCATGAGGCAGTGTAATAAAATTTGTTGGTGCCAGTTGCAACCCATGTCTATCCCAGTGCAGATGTGGGGTGTGAAAATCTCCTCAGGCCAGAACAGGGTAGGGAAAATGGAAATGGAGAGCTGCTTGAAAAAATTGTTCCTCTTTGAAGGAAGGAAGGAAGGAAGGAAGGAAGGAAGGAAGGAAGGAAGAGCCACTCCTGGAAGCCTCCATAAATAATACAGTAACTCTTTTTGAAAGCAATAGATAGGTAGCCCTATCCCGTTTTGCTCCAAATCCTTAACAGAGAAGTGGTCTTCCAGTTACATCCAGATTTATTCAGGGAGCCTGATGCAGCTTGTAATAGGTACTGAGTGTCAGAAAAGGTTCTCAGATGCTCACTTCTCTGTTATATAGGGATGCTCCTCTATGACCCATCAAGAGAGTTAAGAGATCATGAGGCTGGGTGGCCCATAATGCCCTGAGGTGATATTTATATGGTTTTTTGTAATATTCCCTGAGATTCTGGGCTGTTTTTTTAAATAGTAGCTACTAGTTTACTACAAGCCTTTTCTTTAAATATGTTTTTGTTTCCCTGCTGTATGAAAGAAACTGCTGCATTTACTAAAGCCTAATGTAAAACCATGTGATCTGAGGGAAAAGGGTGAAATTGTTTTTTTGCATCACATCAAGAAGAATTGAGAACCTCTGAAAGACAGATCTTTGAAACACATGTAGTTTAATTATAATTTGGGGTGCTTCGATGTCTCCTCATTTAAGCTTGACATTTGTAGGCGAATACATTAAGTATGTGACATATAGTTTCTTGTTTCTTTACTTAATATTAACAAATAATATTTCACACACAAGAATCAGAATGCTTGGTACAAAGGCAGTTCAAAATTATAAGATTTATGATACAACCCTTTGCATGTCTGTTAAAAAAGTAAACTCCAACAAGTTCCATGTGGGTTACGTCAAGGTTAGTGAATATAGAGTTTTAGCTTTAGGGTGTTAATCCTTATTTTAAATACAGTCTAATTTGAAAATCAAATAAGCAGGACATCAGATTCAGGGAGCAAGAAAAAGAACCATGCATCATTAATATACCAGTACACCATTTCAAAATAACAACATGTGTGGATCAAAGTAATTATTTTATCACTAAAGCTTTTACTGTATCACAATGTGTGTGTCTGTGTCTGTGTGTGTATACTGTATATCTCAATAAAACAAATACAATCAACAATAAAATGAAGTTTCTGACTTCTGCCTTTTAATTTATTTATTTTTGTTTTGTTTTTTAAGTTGTTCTTTTCTGCTTTTTTGTCTTATGGGGCAACCATAAAATCATAGAATCATAGAGTTGGAAGAGACCACAAGAGCCACCCAGTCCAACCCCCTGCCATGCAGGAAATCCAAATCAAAGCATCCCCGACAGATGGCCATCCAGCCTCTGTTTGAAGACCTCCAGGGAAGGAGACTCCACTACACTCTGAAGGAGTGTGGTCCACTGTCGAATAGCCCTTACTGTCAGGAAGTTCTTCCTAATGTTGAGGTGGAATCTCTTTTCCTTCAGCTTGCAGCCATTATTCCGGGTCCTGTTCTCTGGAGCAGCAGAAAACAAGCTTGCTCCCTCCTCAATATGACTTCCTTTCAAATATTTAAACAGAGCTATCATGTCACCTCTTAACCTTCTCTTCTCCAGGCTAAACATCCCCAGCTCCCTAAGTCATTCCTCATAGGGCATGGTTTCCAGACCTTTCACCATTTTAGTTGCCCTCCTTTGGACACGCTCCAGTTTCTCAACATCCTTTTTAAATTGTGGTGCCCAGAACTGGACACAATATTCCAGGTGGGGCCTGACCAAAGCAGAATAGAGTGGCACTATTACTTTCCTTCATCTAGACACTATACTTTTATTGATGCAGCCTAAAATTGCATTGGCCCTTTTAGCTGCCGCATTGCACTGTTCACTCATGCTCAACTCGTGGTCTACTAGGACTCCCAGATCCCTTTCACATGTAGTTTCATTCAGCCAGGTGTCCCCTATCCTATATCTGTGCATTTTATTTTTCTGCCCTAAGTGCAGTACCTTACATTTCTCCGTGTTGAATTTCATTTTGTTAGCTTTGGCCCAGCTTCCTAGTCTATTCAGGTCATTTTGAATTTTGATCCTGTCCTCTGAAGTATTAGCTATTCCTCCTAATTTGGTGTCATCTGCAAATTTGATAAGTATGCTCTCAATCCTGTCATCTAGGTCATTGATAAAGATGTTGAATAACACTGGGCCCAGGACAGAGCCCTGTGGGACCCCACTGGTCACTTCCTTCAAGGAGGAAAAAGAGCCATTGTTGAGCACCCTTTGGGTTCAACCAGTCAACCAGTTACAAATCCATGTAACAGTTACCTAGTCTAGCCCACCTTTTACAAGCTTGTTTGCAAGAAGATCATGGGAAACTTTGTCAAAGGCCTTACTGAAATCAAGATACACTACATCCACAGCATTCCCTTCATCTACCAAGCTCATAATTTTATCAAAGAAAGAGATTAGATTTATCTGGCATGACTTGTTTCTCTGAAACCCATGTTGACTTTTTGTGATTATGGCATTGCCTTCTAGATATTCACAGACTCTCTGTTTAATGATCTGCTCTAGAATCTTTCCTGGTATTGATGTCAAAGTGGACGATAATTGTTGGGATCCTCTTTTTCCCCTTTTTGAAGATGGGGACAATGTTTGCCTTCCTCCAGTCTGCTGGGATTTCTCCTGTTCTCCAGGAGTTCTCAAAGATTATTGCCAATGGCTCCGATGTTACATTTGCCAGTTCTTTTCATACTCTTGGATGTAGTTCATCTGGTCCTAGAGACTTATATTCATTTAGATTAACAAGGTATTCCTCTACTATCTCTTTACTTATTCTGTACTGAAATTCCCCTAATTTGTCCTCAGCTCCATTATCCTCAGGTTGAGCACCTTTTTCCTTTTCTGAGAAGACTGAGGCAAAGAAGGTGTTGAGTAATTCTTCCTTTTCTCTGTCTTCTGTTAGCATTTTGCCCTCTTCTCCACGCAGTGGCCCTATCGTTTCCTTCTTCTTCCTTTTGCTGCAGACATATCCAAAAAAAGCCCTTTTTATTGTTCTTAACCTCTCTAGCAAGCCTGAGTTCATTCTGCGCTTTAGCTTTTCTGACTTTACCGCTACAC
>NC_056524.1:51263160-51276362 GCF_019175285.1 Sceloporus undulatus | reverse complement strand
CCTCCCACCAATCTGATTTTACAGATGTTCCAACAAATGCCCATCTACTAAAACACAACACAACAACAACACTATGTAAGTCCCTACCAGATCCAGCCATTGCATCAATTATTAAACCCCATTGTCATTGGTTGTATTTAGGCCTCAATGTTAGGAAACATTTAGACCTAACAGGCTTGTGAAACTGCTTAGAATTTCCTCTTTATTTAACCTGTTCTGTGTCCTTGCATAAAAAGACAGCCTGTTGTTAGCTATGCCTTAAGACAACATAACTAATTTAAAAGACACAATAAAATCCATTGCTAAAGGAACAAAACGGAGGTGGCAACAGATTTAAAATTTAAAAAAGGTATTCTTGTCTGGCTTATGTAAACTGAGCATGAACAGCTCAAGTTGAAACACATATAACTGCATGTTTCACCCTTTGCATGTATGAAATCTAATAAATACTATGTTTCCTGGTTTGCTATTCACATGTCACTTAGACACTTACTTGAGAAGCCCCATAAACCAAGTAGCTGAAGAATTATAAAAATTTTTTATACTATTTTTCCTCCAGGAACTACCCTTTAACCTAGAGCCAATACAAAAGGATAGAATATCCCCACTAGATAATTCTTGATTTGCAAGGAAAAAACTAATTTTTTCTCTCTGTTACATTGCTCTGGAAGAACATCAGTATAAGAAATTAACTGTAAAATACAAGAGCCAATTAAGACCTGGAATTTGTTCTGAGTTAGAGGTTCTATGTGTGTGTGCATGTGAAATGCCGTGCGCGCACACCACACACCACTGCAGTGAACTCATAATTCAGTGCGCTGATTCTTTAAAAGAAGAGTATTACACCTGAAACCATAAATATACATACATACTGATGAAATCAAACACCAATTATCTCAAGAGATCCGACCTACCTAGTCCTCTTTAAAATATCTAAAATTTAGCAAAATAGGAGAAGGGCAAGAACCCTGTGCTAATTTTTCTTATTGATAAACCCCAGGCAGACATCCTCATGCAGAAATTACCTTTCCCCATCTTCCCCCTTCCTCTTATCCTCCTCCTCTGCACTTCCTGCACTCCCTCAGTTGCTCTAAAGGCCTGTCTGATCCAACCCCTGCCAACAGGAGACAATTGGAGATAAGTTCGATCCATCCTATTTTGGTGGTAGGAGAGTTTTGTGGGCGTGAGAGAAGAGAATGTTTTTGCGTGGTGGTGAAACAAGAGGCAGATAGATAATCTTGTTCAGGTAATTCCAGAGGATATACATAGAGCAAATGCCCTAATCTCTGAATATAATAAATGAGATGATGATGATGATGATGATGATGATGATGATGATGATGATGATGAAATTTATTTATATCCCATATTTTCCCCAGTTAATAACTTCAGACGGCTTATAGTTAAATATAGTTAAAAATTAACATGCAAAAGTCAAAAATACGATCAAAGTAACAAAAACATAAAACCTGTTAAAACCTAAACCATTAAAAGGAAAACAGTAAATAGTAAACCCACCATGTTATGCAAGTCCCTTTCCCCTTGAGAACTCACTTGTCCAAAGCCTGTTAAAATAAACAAACAAATTACCTGCTGGTGGAAAGATAGCAAGGAAGCTATCATCTCTAGAAAGGGAGTCTGGGAACAGCAACCAACAGGGCTTTCTCTTGTGTTAACACCAGATATACCTGTGAGCATGATGGAAAGGTCCTCCACAGTAGATCTGGAAACACTGGCAATTTGTATGGGAGAATAAGTAACTTTGGTCTGACTTGTACAGGATGGAAAAGCTCTTTGCTGACCAACTCATTAAATAACAAGAACAGACACAGGGAACTGGGTTATAAAATGGGCAACTTTATTAAAATTCAACCTATTTACCTTTATTTCTTGAGAACTGCAAGCCCAGGGGGGAGAACCTTGTGTAGGAACAGCTGGCGGATGGTCTGCTCCAAGACCAATTCCCCAGCTTCCAAAAGGGTGAAAACGCCTGAGCCCCAAGGGCAATCCATACTTTGGGTTGCTCCCTGGCCAGCCCTCATCCGGAAGGCCAACCCAAGACTCCCCCACTTAACTCTTAAGACTTAAGTGAGGGTTTGAATGTCAAGCCAGCCCCAAGGCAAGTTTCTTTCCCTTCGTGTTTAGTCTCAAGATGTAAATCTCCATTCCAGACACCCACCTTCACCCTTTAGGAAGGTGCCGAGGTGCTCACTGAACCGACTATCTCCCCCCGCCTATGCATGAGGCCTATTTATGGCCACACCCTAAGCCAATCGTCCAATTACCTATCCAACAGTGCAGGGTAGGCAAAAAACTCTTGGGAAAACAAGGGCAAAAATTCCTTCCCAG
Source organism: Sceloporus undulatus (assembly GCF_019175285.1). Classification (NCBI taxonomy): domain Eukaryota; kingdom Metazoa; phylum Chordata; class Lepidosauria; order Squamata; family Phrynosomatidae; genus Sceloporus; species Sceloporus undulatus. Next base: position 51,274,013 of record NC_056524.1, on the reverse strand, counting down.
CCCCAAAACAACCAGAATGAATCTTACACTGTTGTCGAGGTGGAAGGGTGGGCCAGCTCTTTCAAACTGACAGGGAGGCCAAGGGCAGGAGAGCCTTAAATAGGCTTAGCCCTACCTCCGCCCTGTCTAAGGGCCGCGTGAAAACATGCTGTTTTGTTTAAAACAACTGGTCTCTCCAATGATAGGCCGACAAAACCTTCTCGTTGAGCCAATGGTCTCTTAGAAGCATTTTCAAGTTTCCTGGGCTGTCAGCGATGTGACTAAAAGCAGTCACATGGGAACTTTGAGGGAGGGTGACCTCTCTCACAAAGGGGAAAATATATATATTTACACCAATAAAAAGACACCCATGTTAGATTAGATGAATCTAACATGCCCCCATTCGATCAGAATCCAGAATATGGCACATCAGAATGAGCCTTAACAGTTCTGATACTAGCCCAGTCAATATTAAAATCACTGTGCCCCATGATAGTTGTCCAAAGGGTTAAGCTTTGGTCTGGTTTCATTAAACTTTCCTTGCAAAACAAATAACAAGGGGGAGGGGAATTTTCAACCAGATCACACTAGGAGCAAAAGTCAACCCCATTTTCCATGTATCATGGCCCTTATCCAGATTTCCGTACATCTTGCATTTAATTTTTTTAAAGCAGGTACGGTAATTGCAAAAACACCATCAGTATGTGTAATCTGACACAATGATGATAGCCCCCTCATTCAGAAGAAATTAGTCGTATTCTTTGCAGTTGCTAAAGTGGCGTTTGTTCCAGGGAAGATATTCCACACTACACAGTTTGTAGAATACTGATGCTATGGGATTTAGGGCTTTGTAGTTTTGTGAAGTATTGAAAATTGTCTACCAGATTCCTTTAAAGAATCTTTAAGGAGGCATGCACTAGTGACAGTTTCAATTGTGAAATCTAGGGAAATATAAAGTTTCTGAAATCATAGTAGTTTCCCTTCCTCCTTTCTACCTCTAACACTCCATCGGTGTAGAACATTGTGATTAAAGACTCCCAGTTAAATTGCTGATCAAGTAATTCTTTAAAGCTAGTTTTATATCATATTTTTTTCCTGTACACAATCCAAAGTATTTTATGGACTTCACTATCCTGGAAAAATGCAACATGAATGAATGGATCACAGCATCAGCCAGAAGTAATTAAAGTAATTAAACCAGCTTAGCTGAAAGGTAAGCCTACTCTAGCTAATAGGAGAATTGACCATAATAGCCATGAACTACAAATTCCTATACTACATTTTCTGTGAGATTGTGGGCATAAATGAGGCCAACAGTGGATCAGGTGTGCTTTCGTATTTGAGAAAATACTATTTGAAATGGCCATGATGCATTTAGGATTGACATTCAAGTCAGCCAAATACTCTCACAAATACAGTAGGTGGTTAAAAACATCCTGAAATCCATCTATTCCATATTAGAATATACCACCCAAACTGTTTCAGATTTGATGATTTTGACAATCTAAATGATTGGCAGTCAAACATAAAAGAGGGAAAGTCTTTTCACAAGCATGTCTCGGAGTATTTTCACCCATACTTCCACTGTAATTCCCCAGGGTCCCTGTTTTTATGCCAGTGCCTGAGTCTAGATCTATTGACTACAGTTTCACTAGGACCTCAACAGAATGATTATAGATGACAGTTGCATTAGAATTGTTTACTCTGAAGTTATCTTGAATAGTTATGTATCTTGCTTTGACATGTTATCTTGTTGGGGGAAAATAGAGGTTTGTTATTCTTTCTCTCTTACTGAGTTGCCAACTTTTACAGTAATAATAACACCTTGACCTCATTTCTTTGGATCTGATTGCAGAGTTTTTTCCTATCATATTTTTTCCAAACAGATGCATTTGAGAAACAAAGTTGAAAAGATGCCATGTTGAATTAAATTATATAAATGCCTGGTATAACCACATTGGGTAAAACATGTTAAAAAAAAAAAACCAGACACACAGACGCAACCTGAAATTAATTTTCTATTTATATTGATGTATTGGGTAGCAGTAAATATGATTTTTATTCAGGCATCCCTTCAAATAAAGTAAGAGATGGGTAGGTTTCTCAATTGTTTACGTTAATGACCGTTAGGATTATACCTACTCAGAATGAAACTATGTTATATAATAGCGATGTTACAAGGAGACTTTAGGAAAGGCCCAGGAAGGAATGGAAAATTTCATTTGACTCAGTGAACACAGCCCAAACAGTGCAACCAGAAATCTTGTCCAGTTGAGAAAATTATTCGATTCCCAGCTCATTTGGAGGCAAGTCTGCTTACTGTGGGGGTGCAAAAGCAAAACATGTCCACCACATCTGCCACAGCTAGTCAACTCTGCTTTACAGAACATTTATCCTTGTTGCATATTATATATATTTTTACATAGTAAAGTTTGATCCTTAAATGTTTTTATAAGGGAAAAATTAAAGATATAAACATCTCCATAGTTACTAATCATCCTATTTCAGGAGAAGAAATGCACGCCTTTAAATACCAGTTGTTGGGGATTAATAAATAGGCTACTTTCTTTACATTCTACTTGTGGGATTCCTATAGGCATTCATTTGACAGCTTTTAGATGCTGGAGTAAACAGATCATTGCTCTTCTACAATAAAGTCTCTGGCTCTGCTACACCATAATAATTTAATTAGAGAAATATTAATATACATACTTGCATGTAAATACATTCTCATATGTAGACGCATAGTAAGAGGGTTGTAGATACCATGCCTATAATAAATAGGCTGCACTGTGTAAGTGACATAAAGTCACCTATGCTAACACTATGTCTGGGTATATTTTGGTCACTGTAGAGGATACTATTCCTTTCCTCCCTCGTAACAACAAAAATCTCTCACTCTGGACCTACCATGTTGTTTCTAAAGCACCACACCCATAGTCATTTGGGCCTGGCAGAGAGCAGAGGAAAGAAGGAATTGCAGAATTGTGTGATGGTGTCCCCATAGCCAGACACAAAATGTTTACCTCAGCTGCTGTGTTTGTTTTGTTTTGTTTTTTGTTGGGTTTTTTGTTTTGTTGTTGTTTTGTAGTTTTGGTAATTTTCAAAATTAAATTTATCTTGCTGACTGCTATAAGGCTGCAAAGGCAGAACCTACCCCTGCCAGTACTACTCTGCATCATACCATGGTTTGGGGATGACCCTAGTCTCTTATAAATTATATTAGCACAGCATGTCAAGCTAGTGAGGCTTTGTGTGTAGGCTCAATGGTGGACTTCATATCTGCCATTTAAGAACCAGCCTAGTTCAATCCAAAGAAATTCATGATCAGAAAGTTTTCCACCAAGTAATAAGCTTGGCGCAGAAGCTATTAACACTGTAGCAGTGTGCAAGACAGTAATCTTAATCAGTGTAACCATTATCCACACAGATGATTTTAAAGATATTCAAGGTGTTAAAATTATATTATATCTTTTTCCACCAAAAAATAAGTACATATCAAATGCAAAGGACAATGTCATATTTCTTTTTACTGCACTATTATAAATGTGTGTTTCATACCTAGATACTTTGTACTGCTATAGAACAGTACAAATCCCTCTAAACTTTACAATGTTATGAATCGATATGTAAATCCAACATGAGATGTCATCATGTTTCTTATATATTAAAAATCTGAGGAGAAAACTTGGATTTTAACTCTAAATATATTAATTTAATTTTATAGCTTATTTTTGAGCCAATTTGCTTACAATCCCATATACCAAAAGCTTTGGAACATCAGACATAATAAAATGGACCAAAATGATGTCAACACCTAAATTAACCACAGAGACAAACAAAGCAGTCCAACCATCAGTTGTGGAGAGCCCCAGTGCTGGAATCCCAAAGAATCTAATGCACTGAAGAGGAACAGGACAGTCACTATTGTCCCCTCTGTGTAATTATTGTAAAAAAAAAAAAATCTTACCAGTGAAACCAATGGGAGAGAAGGGGACTGGCATGTATTTGTAGCTGCTTTGGTGGCTCTGCAGGGGACCATGAAGGTTGTAAATTAAAAAAAAAACACAGCATCTTCAGGTAATCACCTCCATCTTCCTGGCAATAGAGGTCTAGCCCCTGACAGAAATCTGAAAGGAACTGGACATAACTTGCTTGAAACAACAAGAAGTAAATAATAGCTACTTAAACTATTAAACTAAACAACTATGAGATGAAAAATAATCTAATGGCCAAAAACAGACTGACAAAAAATGCCAGCTTTGGTGTGATGTATGCACAGTGCATGCCCCAACACCACCCCCAGCCAGCCTCACACCAACCCACTGACCACACAGTGGGCAGCATCACAGTGTTTCTGTGGTGTAGTGTTTACATGCACCGCACAGCAGAAATGCTGAAAAGCCACCATCGTGGTGAAAAAGGCAACTTTTTTTTCACCCTAAAAAGAAACAGCATTTTGCTGCTTCTTTTTGGGCTAGAAAAATGCCAGATCAGGGCTGTGGCAGGTGGTTGCCAAAGCCCTGATCCAGTGCTCAAAGGGGCACTGTAGAGTCACCCCTTTACAGCCATCTATTTTGGCCCTAAGAAACAAGTAAAAGTAACAAAATACCTACTTAGCACTCTAATTAAACAATAGAAATAACTTTAAGGGGGAAAACCCAAATGTATGGAGACAGTCATAAATACAAACAGCAAGTTTTGAATCTTTCAAATAAACAAACCATTTAGAATCAAGGGAGCTTCTTTCTGTCTTTCCCTCCTTTTCTGAAAGTGAGTATTTTATGGTTGTTGGTATGTATGATATAATCAGTTCAGAGCATTTTTTCAGGGTGAAAGAATGACTAAAAGTATTGATGTTTATTTATAGTTCATTCCAATAGGAAACAATGTGTTGTGAAAGGCAAATATGGTTTCCCCCTTAATTTTACATGAAAAGGAAGGAAACACAGCCCTGAAACAGTTTTTCCATTGCTGTGATTACTTTCTAGAACTAGCAAGAAAGTACCTCATGATAGAAAAGTTACTTTTCTCTTTACTCATATAATTTCTGCTCAACATTGGGAGCATCCTTGTGCTAAGATTATTATCCACTGTCCTACAGTTAATAAGTCTAAGTGATCAGCAATATAGAATTCACTTAGTGGTAGCTAGGCAGTGGAATTGATGTCCTTAGTTAATAAAAGTGGTGCATTTGCACAGATTATGATGCCATGGCTTTTCTGCAAAGTCTTCTGCCTCTGTTATGAAAGAGTAGCCTGCTTGCCACACTTGAAGACTGTTAAGTGCAGGAATTTGGTTGCTACTACTGCTAATGATGGGAGTATAATTGCTCATTAAAGGGGTATATTTCATGCTCCAGTTAAAGGTATTACTATTTCTTTTGACATTACTGTCATAACCCTGTAAAGACCTGCATGATTTACCCTAACATTACCTCCTCCCTTTTCTTGGCTGGCTTACCTTCAAATGGATTCTTTCCCCTGCCATTTCCACAATTTAATATAGACAATTGACATTCTAATTGGACTTGGGTCTGTTCTAGAGAACTGTTAAACATGCAGTACCTGAAACAGGCTTTAACTTTCCTTAAATCATTGGAGAATGGGAAACTGAGTCAGATCAATGATCCACTTAACTAAGGTCCTGGGCCCAAACTAGGGTTGTGCGGGGACTGAGTTTTTACATGCTCAGAAACCCTACCATGCACCCCAGGTGCCATCTTGGCATGCACCCATAAAGATGGTGCATGCCATGATGATGCCACTCATGTGCAGCAACTAAACCATGCTGTGTATGAGGGGTGTCATAAGGGCATGCCACAGCCCTTTTGGGCCCCCTGTAATGCCAAGAAAAGAATCCCCCTTTTGGAGCTTCTTTTTCCAGCAGGTTGGGGCATGGCGTGTAGCTGCCACATCCCCAACTCAGCCCATTCAGGGGCAGCATAGAGCCTCTCCTGAACAGGCTGTTTGTACAGCCCCTTAGTTCTTTCTTCTCTGACTGGCAGTAACTTTCCAAGTTCCAGTTAGGGGATACAAAGTGTGGTACTGGGCACCACCAGGGTACCTAGAGATGCTGCCATTATCTCTGAATACCATGTTTCTGCTTAAAACATGGTTCTACATAGCGAGAGGCTACAATTCAATGCAATGAGGTGGAGACTCTCAGTTATCTGAATGTTGGTCTTAATATAATCAAACTAACACCATCTATGCATAAAATTTAAGTCTTACTCAATAGACTTCACAAATGTGAAAAAGTTCTGCAGAGGTTCTGCAGGAGTACAAACATTTCAAAATATTTTTAAAATGACACCTCTGGGGTAGGATAAGGGTTGTAGTAATTAGGATAAAGGAGAGCATTCCCCAAATAAGAATTCTACCCCACTAATTATTTATTTTATTTGTTTTTTGCATGGCAGCAACTTAAAACTCCATTTAACAATTTACAAATGCAGTTTAAGCATCCAAAGAAAATGAGCAGGCAGTTACCAAAAATGCTAACACAGGAAATACATGTGCTCAAGATGCAAATAATTTTCAGTGTCTTCCTTTGAAAATCAAAGCCATTCCAGTCAATGGTTGTTGCCTTGAACAATTAAGGGATAAATGGCAATATGTGGAGTTTACAAGCTTGGTTAGGTCAACTGACGTTCTGGTCACATTGACACTCCCCACCCAGAGTTTGTCACTCTGTTGCTCAGAGGGAATAGCTATTGAAAGGGCAAAATAACTTCTGTGAATTGCTGTACAAGACTTCATGCCATAAGTGTTAAACTACTAAAATATTTTAAGTGTGTGGTGCATCAGAGGAAGAAATGACAATCAGAGGGAAAAGTGAGCATCAGTGGGAGAAAGAAGAGCATGTGGAAAAGAATGCAGAGCAGTGAGCACTAGTGAGCAGACAAAGTCCTGTGTTTGTATGCATGCTGGCCTAACTCCTGTAGGCTGTGCTGACTAGTTCCTTTCTGGCCAGGTGGAGCCAGGTGAGCCAGAAAATCAAAGACCAACAGACACAAGGAAACTGAAAAAGAGGATGATGATGATGATGATGATGATGATGATGATGATGATGATGATGATTATCTAAGGGGAGCAACAGGTGAAGAGAAAAAATTGAGAAATTTGGTGGTGAGATGACAAGAATGGTGGCAGGATGCTGGATGGTGTGATATGAATGTGATGATGATTAAAGAGCTGTTGCAACAAAGATGGATGGAGATTGCACTCTCTGATGTCTGAAAGAGTAGTGGGACAGACCAAGTGAATGCATTGCAAAGATTAATGTTTGAATGAATAATTTATCATGAAATAGAAAGTGAATGGATGGAGGAAGAAGAGATATTGGAGAGATTAGCAACTAATAATTATTTTTTAAAGTATGGGTTCATTATTGGAGGGGAGAGCAGAAGGCAGATTGGAGACTTCATCTGCATGATCAGATATATATATTTACACACAGATACATATATGGCCTCTAAAAAGAAATGTAATTACACTGAAATTTTCTGTATAACAGTAGGATGACTTGCAGAATATGAATTGAATTGCTAGCTAATGTTATTTATCACCATGACTTCTTCATGCTAAATCTGTGCTCTACAACTGATCACTGCAGATCCTATTTTTTTTTAAAGAGAGTGGGGATGCAGTAGTTCAGTAGTGTAGAAAAAGTTTTACATATTTTATCATCAGTCCTTATAAACCTTTAACAAAAAGGATAATTGAAGAGTGAGTGAATACATGTTCAGAGAGATAGTTGCGTAGAGAAAAGGAGCAAAATGTAGCTAAGCAAGTTATAAGAGGGAAACCCATGCATTAGATCTCTCTAGGTCCTCCAGTGCAACTCTGACATCAACATCTGTCAGACATTGACCATAGAATTATGCTGGAGGAGATACAAATGACTAGTGGAGTGCTCTCTCTAGGAATCTCTAGTTCCTTCAGTGTGACTTTTGGTTCAAGTTGGAGTCCTGGTAGCACAGTACTTAAATGCCTGTACTTCAGCCACTCACTCAAAACCATCAATTAGCTTACAGTTGTAAACTGCTTAGAAACTGCTTAATTCAATATGAAGCAGTATGTAAATGATACTGCTGTTGCTAAAGTTGACCATAGAGTTTCTCTGGGGAATTTAAATATTCCTAGGGAGAACATATTAATAAAATGTATGAATAATAAAATCTGCAAAAGTCAAAGTTGCCAGTGTGGAGGGACAAGTGTAGATCCTGTTAATCCAGAATGTTATTCTCTATTCTCCCAGCCAATAATTATATTATTTCATAGAATCATAGAATGATTTGTAGTCCATCTCAAAAAAGTTTTGACAAAATGAGGAGCAGTTTTGAAAGAGTAAAAAAGAAAGAGTAATTAAGAAAATAGCAAACATACAATTTTCTTTAAATTGTGTAATTTGTGTGAGATTAATTTAAATTTTGCATTAATTTACACTGAGGTAGTCTTTGCGGGACATTAAAAAACAATGGAAAAGCCACAGTGGGCTTTGCTTTATTTTTGTATGACCTTAAGAATTTGATTCAGTCTTTCAAACTGTGCAGCAAATTATTGAAGGAGACAGAAAATAAGGCAATCCAAGGGCAGGGGACATAGTGAGGAAAGTAAACACCAAGGCACAAAAGTGACAGAAAACAAAACAGTCTTAGCTTTAAGGCAAACTTGTGGGCGCACACAAAATGAAAATGTAGGATTCCAGTGGTGGGGTAAAAACTCAGGGTACACTTTATTAAAGCTATTTACAGTCATTTAATCTGAAATGGAGCCTCCCGGTTTTATCCAAATAAAAAAAAAAATCCTTTAAAAAAATTCCTAATGCAGGTGATGGTGAAGGCTGGAGGTTCATCCATTCATAGTACAAAGTGAAGCATCTAGATTCCACACCAGTTGTTTCTTCAAACATTATCAGCAGCTTGCCTTACATTTGGGAAGACTGATCTTACCCACTATTACCTTCAAACCTCAAGCTTTAAAGAGAGACATGTGCAGAGCTGACCCCCCCCCCCCAAGGCTGATTCCCTTCCCAACAGTAGGGCCCCATACCTCCCTTGAAGCCAGTCTACAGACCATCCTTTCATGACAGGTAATCAGTATGTATTCACTGATTCTCTAATTTATTTTGTCCTTTTCCCACACTTCTCATCAAGTGTTACTTATTTGAAAATGTCCTTACCACTGTCAAATGTCCCTTATGTCCCATGAACAACTAGGACAAGTCATACAAAAAACATCCAACCACTTTTTTTGAACCAGTTAGGTGGCTGGACTGAAAATTTACTACTGAGTTCCCAAGTAACCAGATTAAGCCTGCACTGACCACAGGGAAGGAGAGTAGTTCAACCAATGAGGAAAAGGCCAGAATAAGGGGTGAGATGAAACTAAGGGTCTGAACAGACAGGCCACAATAAAGCCGCTTCAAGTCACTTTGGAGGTATGCTGTTTAAATGATACACACGTCTTAAGAGGCCAGAAGCTGTACCAAAGCTGGGCTCCAGTCCTTAGGACTGGAACGTGGCTTTGACATGGCTTCCAGCCTCTTAAGACACATGAATCATTTAAACAGCATACCTCCAAAGTGACCTGAAGCAGCTTTATTTTGGCCTGTCTGTTCGGGCGCTAAATACTCTAGCACAGTTCTACCCCCTTCTGCACTGCAACTTAGTTTTGTGGTACATGTCATCCTTCTATCTTCCATGGGGCCTAAAAGGGGGCCCTTCGACATAGGGCCCTTCAACAGCACATAAAGGGAGAACACAGAATTACAGTTTTGATTAATATCTTGAAATGTTTTTAGTTCTCCTTTCCCTAGTGATATTTGGTCATTTAATGAACATGCCAAAAGGAAATAAATAGAAAATGTATTTATGAAGGTCATAGTGTGTCTATAAAGAATGTACAAATATTTTATCAGCTTATTTTTTATGCTGGCAGTGGCTTTCCTCTAGCACTAGTGTTTATGTTCAATTTCACTATTAGCCATAATTGTTACTGAGTCAGCAAACATTGTTCAAGTCTAGTGTGTGTTGTATCTCATAATTACCAATATCTTGGGTAATGTCCAATCACATGCCTACAACATGTACTCAGTAAGTAAAGGGATACTAGCTAGAGGAAAATTTAGGCCCAGTCAGTCACCTCTAATATGTGTATTGGGAAATACACATTGGGAAAACCATAACAAAAGCAGAAACTGGAGAAAAAGACATCTGTATATCTTGTAACTATGAAAATGCTTTCATTTTCCTTTTAAAAGATTAATCTAGAAAGATACATGGTGAACAGTAGACTATCCTTTCCATCTGTCACATCAAAGGGTCAATTATCCTTTTTATCTGTTTTTTTATTTTATAGTAACTATGTAATAACACTTTTTATAATAGGGAATCAAGAAGCCAACAAATCTGCATAGATAGTTTGGAGCTCTTTAACACTTCACTATTCTGAATTTCTTGGAAACTGATTACTATCTAGTTTAAGCACTTACGATAAATGGTTCTGAATACTGCCAAGATGTATGTTCTTTATGTGCCTTGCCTCTTCCTCTCATGTTGAGAACAAAAATGCAGAGATGTATAACTTGCAGCATTTAAAATTTGTTTTTAGAAAGGTGTGAGGTTCACACATTCTGTTCTTACAGGTAGTGTGGGGCAGGGGGAGGTATGGCGGTGGGAGAAGGGACTTGCGTTTCAGGGGAAGGAGAGATCGATGCATCATATCTATCTCCCCTTCCTGTCCCCCTCCCAACCAAAGGGACCTGAGGGTCACTCCAACCGTGCCACAAACCCTGTCGCTGCTCCTGTGCAATGCCGGGTCGATTAACAAGACCCACATCCTTCACGATCTGTTGGAGGACAGTAATTG
>NC_056524.1:51257719-51260160 GCF_019175285.1 Sceloporus undulatus | reverse complement strand
TCATCATCATCATCATCATCATCATCATCATCATCATCATCATCATCCCACCTCCCACCAATCTGATTTTAGCAGATTGTTCAATGCCCATCTATCTAAAAACAACAACAACAACAACAACTATATGGTAGTCCCTACCAGATCAGAGCCATTGCATCAATTTATGTAAACCCCATTGATCAGTTGGTTGTATTTAGGCCTAAATGTTATGAAACATTTAGACCTAAATCAAGGCTTTGTGAAACTGCTGTAGATGTTCCTTGTATTTTCCTGTTCTGTGTCCTTGCATAAAAAGATAGCTGTTGTTAGCTATGCCTTTAAGACAACATAACTAATTTAAGACACAATAAAATTCATTGCTAAAGGAATAAAATGGAGGGTGGCAACAGATTTAATTTTAAAAGGTATTGTGTGTCTGCTTATGTTAAACTGAGCAATGACAGCATCAAGTTGAAACACATATAACTGCATGTTTCACCTTTGTCATGTATGAAATCTAATAAATAGCTATGTTTCATGGTTTGCTATTTCACATGTCACTTATACACATTACTTGAGTAATAGCCCCATAAACAGAGATAGCATGAAGTATTTAAAAATTGTTTTTATATATTTTTTTCAGGAAATTACCTTTTATACTAGATGCAATACAAAATTGTTATAGGAATGATCACCCTAGGATAATTCTTGATTTGCAAGTGAAAAACTTTAATGTTTTTCTTCTGTTTATCATTGCTCTGGAAAGACATCAGTTATAGAGAATTAACTGTAGTAAATACAAGAGCCAATTAAGACCTGGGAGTTTGGTTCTGGAGTTAGTATGGTGTCTATGTGTGTGTGTGCATGTGTATGCGTGCGCGCACACACACAAACACATGCAGTGAACTTCATAATTCAGTGCTGGCTGATTCTTTAAAAGGAGAGTATTACACCTGAACATAAATATACATATTACTGATGATAATCAACAAATTATCTCAAGAGATCCTACCTATGTCCTCTTTAAATATCTAAAATTTAGCAAAATAGGAGGAAGTGGCAAGACTCTGTGCTAATTTTTCTTATGTGATAAACCCAGGCAGACATCCATTCATGCAGGAAATTCCTTTCCCTCTTGCCCCTTCCTCTTATTCCTTCCTCTTGCACTTTCTGCACTCCCTCAGTTTGCTCTAAAGGGCCTGTTGATCCAACCCCTGCACTAGGAGACAGTATTGGAGATATAGTTCTATTCATCTATTTTGTGTATGAGAGTCTGTGTGTGTGCGTGAGAGAGAGAAATTGTGCGTGTGTGTGAAACAGAGAGGCAGAGAGATAATCTTGTTCAGTTACTCCAGAGGATATACATATTAGCAATGCCCTATCCTCTGAATATATACAAATGAATCCAACCCATCAATGTGATTTAATTCTTCAGACTTCAGTAAGCATATTCATAACAAGACAGAAAAAGATACTAGGGAAACAACAAGGATGTTATGATGGGAATCTACTACAGACCCCCAAGTCAGACTGAGGAATTGGAATTTCTAGAACAGATGACCACACACTCAGAAAGGAGAGATGTAGCAGTGATGGGCGACTTCAACTATCCTGATATTTGCTGGAAGTCAAACTCAGCAAAATCCTCAAGGTCTAGCAAATTCCTCACTTGCCTCGAAGACAATTTCATTGTCCAAAAGGTGGAAGAGGCAACAAGGGGGTCAGCTATTTTAGATCTGATCCTAACCAACAAGGATGACTTGGTTAATGGGGTGCAAGTGGTGGGATCCTTAGGTGGAAGTGACCATGTTCTCCTGGAGTTTGTAATACATTGGAAAGGACAAATCAGGTATAGTCAGACACACATTCTGGACTTTAGGAGAGCAAATTTCAGTAAACTTAGAGAAGTATTGAGGGTGATCCCGTGGACAGAAATATTAAAAGATAAAGGAGTTCAGGACGGATGGGAGTTTCTCAAAAGAGAGATACTGAAGGCACAATTTCAAGCAGTTCCAGTGAGAAAGAAAAATGGGAGGTGTCTCAAGAAACCAGGATGGATGACTAAGGAACTTTCAACTGAGCTGACTTTTAAACGGAACATGTATAAGAAATGGAAAAAGGGGGAAATCTCCAAAGAGGAATTCAAAGAAATAGCAGGCATGTGTAGGGGTAAAGTCAGAAAAGCTAAAGCGCAGAATGAACTCAGGCTTGCTAGAGAGGTTAAGAACAATAAAAAGGGCTTTTTTTGGATATGTCTGCAGCAAAAGGAAGAAGAAGGAAACGATAGGGCCACTGCATGGAGAAGATGGCAAAATGCTAACAGAAGACAGAGAAAAGGCAGAATTACTCAACACCTTCTTTGCCTCAGTCTTCTCAGAAAAGGCAAAGGGTGCTCAACCTGAGGATAATGGAGCAGAGGACAGGATAGGGGCATTTCAGTACAGAATAAGTAAAGAGATAGT
>NC_056524.1:51219836-51257694 GCF_019175285.1 Sceloporus undulatus | reverse complement strand
CCCCCCCCCCCCCCCGCCCACCTAACCTGGGCTGGCCTTCACCGATAACCTGGCAGGCAGGGCCTGAAGCCCACACAGGCATCACCTTCAGGCCCAGCCATGTACTCGGTAAGTCAAGCCAGGTCGCAATTACTGTCCTCCAACAGATCGTGAAGATTGTGGGTCTTGTTAATCGACCCGGCATGCACAGGAGGGAGCGTCGTAAGGGTTTTGTGGCAGGTTTGGAGTGACCCTCCAGGTCCTCTTTGTTTTTTTGTTGGGGGGGGACAGGAAGGGGAGATAGATATGATGCATAGATCTCTCCTTCCCCTGAAACGCAAGTCCCTTCTCCCACGCCATACTCCCCCTGCCCCACACTACCTGTAAGAACAGAATTTGAACCTCAACACCTTTCTAAAACATTTTTAAATGCTGCAAGTTATACATCTCTTGCATTTTTGTTCTCAACATGAAGGAAGAGGCAATGCACATAAAGAACATACTCTTGGCAGTATTCAGAACCATTTATCGTAAGTGCTTAAACTAATAGTAATCGTTTCCAAGAAATTCAGAATAGTGAAGTGTTTAAAGAGCTCCAAACTAATCTAATGCAATTTTTGTTGGCTTCTTTGATTCCCTATTATAAAAGTGTTTATTACATAGTTATACGAGAAAATAAAAAACAGATAAAAGGAGAATTGACCCTTTGATGTACAAGATGGAAAGGAATTCTACTGTTCAACCATGTATCGTTCTAGATGTAATCCGTTAAAAGGAAATGAAAGCACATGTTCAAGTTAACAAAGATATACAGATTCTTTTTCTCCAGTTTCTCTGCTTTTGTATGGTTTTCCCAATGGTATTCCCAAGACACATATTAGAGGTGACTGACTGGGCCGAAATTTCCCTAGGCTAGTAGCCCTTTTACGTACTGAGTACAGTGTAGGCAGGTGAGTGGACATTAACCCAAGATAGTGGTATGATGAGAGCACACACACTAGACTTGAACAATGTTTTGCTGACTCAGTAAACAATTATGGCGAATAGTGAAATTGAACATAAACACTATTGCTAAGGAAAGCCACTGCCACATAACAAATAAGCTGATAAAGATTTTGTACATTCTTTAGAGACACACGATGACCTTCATAAAAATACTTTTCTTTTATTTCCCTTTTGGCATGTGCAGTAATGACAAATATCACTAGGGAAAGGAGAACTAAAACAATTTGCAAAGATATTAATCAAAACTGGTAAGTCTGTGTTCTCTCCCTTATGTGCTGTGGAAGGGCCCTATGGCGAAGGGCCCCCCCCTTTTAGGCCCCATGGAAATAGAAAGGATGAACATGTAACCCACAAAACTAAGTTGCAGTGCAAGAAGGGGGTAGACTGTGCTAGAGTAATTTAGCGCCCCAGAACGACCATCCAAAATAAATCTGCTTCAGGTCACTTGAGGTATGCTTGTTTAAATGATTAATGTGTCTTAAGAGCTTGGAGCATGTCAAGCCACTTTCCAGAGTCCTAAGGACGGGAGCCCAGCTTTGGTACAAAGCTTCTGGCCTCTTAAGACGTGTGTATCATGTACACAGCATACCGCCAAGTGACCGAAGCGGCTTTATTGTGGCCTGTCTGTTCAGACCCTTAGTTTCATCCTCACCCCGTATTCTGGCCTTTTCTTCCTCATTGGTTGAAAACTACTCTCCTTACCCTAGTGGTCTGCAGGCTTATCTGGTCTGTGGGAACTCAGTAGTAAAGTTCAGTTCCAGCCACCGAACTGGTTCAAAAAAAAGTGTTGGAATGTTTTTTTGTATGACTGGTCCTAGTGTTCAGGGACATAAGGGAACATTTGACAAGTGGTAATGAATTGTCAAATAAGTAACACGTATGAGAAGTGTGGGAAAGGAACAAAATAAAAATTAGAGAAGCAGGAATACAGACTGATTACCTGTCATGAAAGATGGTCTGTAACTGGCTTCAAGGAGGTATGGGCCCCTACTTTTGGGAAGGGAATCAGCGTGGGGGGGGGGGTCAGTCTGCACAATGTCTCTCTTTAAAAGCTTGGGGTTGAGGTATAGTGGGTAAGATCAGTCTCCAAAATGTAAGGCAAAGCTGCGATTAATGTTTAAGCAAACAAATGGTGTGAATCTAGATGCGTCACTTCACTTTGTACTATGAAGGGATGAACTCCAGACTCACACCAATCACCTGCATTAGGAATTTTGTTAAAAGGATTTTTTTTTAATTTTGGATTAAACCGGGAGGCCCATTTCAGATAAAGGACTGTAAATAGCTTATAAGTGTAACCCTGAGTTTTTTAAAACCACACCACTGGAATCCTACATTCATTTTGTGTGCGACCCACAAGTTTGCCTTAAAAGCTAAGACTGTTGTGTTTTCTGTCACGTATTGTGCCCTTGGTGTTTACTTTGCCTCACTATGTCCCCTCCTTGGATTGCCTTATTTTCTGTCTCCGTCAATAATTTGGCTGCACAGTTTGAAGACTGAATCAATTCCGTAAAGGTCAATACAAAATAGCAAAGCCCACTTTGGCTTTTTCCATTGTTTTTTAATGTCCCGCAAAGACACCCTCAGTGTAAATTAATGCAAAATGTAAATTAATCTCACACAAATTACACAAGTTTAAAAAGAAAATTGTATTTTGCTATTTTTCCTTAATTACGCTGTTACTTCCTTTTCTTTTTTACTCTTTCAAAACTGCTCCTCAGTTGGGGCAAACTTTTTTGAGATGGACCTACAAATCATTCTATATTCTATGAAATAAGATAATTATTGGCTGGGAGAATAGAGGAATAACATTCTGGATTAACGGATCTACACTTGGCCCTCCACAACCACTGGCAACTTTGACTTTTCAGAATTTGATTATTCATACATTTTATTTATTAATATGTTCGCCTATTAATATTTAAATCCATAGAAAGCTCTAATGGTCACTTCAGCAACAGCAGTTAGCATTTACATACTGCTTCATAGTGATTAGGCAGGTTCTAAGCATTTAACACTGTAAGCTAAAAGATGGTTTTGAGTTAGTGGCGGAAGTACAGGCATTTAGTACGGTGCTACCAGGACTCCAACTTGAACAAAAGGCAACAACTGAAGGACGAGAGATTCCTAAAGAGCCACTCCACTAGTCATTTGTAGCTCCTCCAGCAATAATTCTAGGGTCAATGTCTGACAGATGTTGAATGTCCAGAGTTGCAAACTGGAGACAAGAGAGATCTAATGCATGGGTTTCCCTCTTATAACTTGCTTAGCTACATTTTTGCTCCTTTTCTCTACGCAACTATCTCTCTGAACAGGTATTCAATCACTCTGCAATTATCGTGTTGGTTAAAGGTTGATAAGGACTGATGATAAATAGTAAATACGTTTTCTACACTACTGAACTACGCTAATCTGCATCCCCAACTCTCTTTAAAAAAAATAGGATCGCAGTGATCAGTTTGTAGAGCACAGATTTAGCATGAAA
Organism: Sceloporus undulatus; assembly: GCF_019175285.1. Classification (NCBI taxonomy): domain Eukaryota; kingdom Metazoa; phylum Chordata; class Lepidosauria; order Squamata; family Phrynosomatidae; genus Sceloporus; species Sceloporus undulatus. The sequence goes on along the minus strand of NC_056524.1, from coordinate 51,254,225 downwards.
GAAGTCATGGTGATAAATAACATTTCGTAGCAATTCATTCATATTCCTGCAAGTACCTATCTGGATCAGAAAATTTCATTCATGTAATTACATTTCGTTTAGAGCAGGCCCTATTGTATCGGTGTGTAATATATGAGCTGATCATGCAGATGAAGTCTCCAATCTGGGCCTTCTGCTCTCCCCTCAAATAATGAACCATACGTTAAAAAAAATAAGTTATAGTTGCTAGCTTCTCCATATCTCTTCTTCCTCCATCCATTCACTTTCTATGTCATGAATAAATATTCTTCAACATTAATCTGTGCAGGCATTCCTTGGTCTGTCCCACTCCTTTCAGACATCAGAGAGTGCAATCTCCATCCATCTTTGGTGTGGGCAACAGCTTCTTTTAATCTCATCACATTCATATCACACCATCCAGCACCTGGCCACCATTCTTGTAATCTCAACCACCATTTCCAATTTTGTCCTCTTCACCTGGTGCTCCCCTTAGATAAGCAGCATCATCAGAATCATCATCATCATCATCATCTCATCATCATCATCCTCTTTTTTCCACAGTTTCCTGGTGTCTGATTGTACCTTTGATGTTCTGGCGCACCTGGCCCCCTGGCCAGAAAGGCACTAGTCAGCACAGCCGACAGGAGTTTTAGGCCAGCATGCTACAAACCAGACTTTTGTCTGCGACTAGTGGCTCCGCTCTGCTTCTTTTCCACAGGCCCTTCTTTCTTCTCCCACGGATGCTCACTTTTCCATCTGATGGCATTTCTCTTCTTCCGCTTGATGCACCCCAATTAAAATATTTTAGTAGTTTAAAACACTTATGCATGAAGTCTTGTACACAATTCAACGAAGTTATTTTTGCCCTTTCAATAGCTGTCCCATCTGAGCAACAGAGTGACAAACTCGTTGGGTGGGGAGTGCAATGTTACCAGAAATTCAGGTGACCGGAACCAAGCCTTGTAAAACTCCACATTTGTCATTTTAATATCCCTTAATTGTTCAAGGCAACAACCATTGACTGGAATGGCTTTGATTTTCAAAGGAAGACACTGAAAATTATTTGCATCTTGAGCAAATGTATTGTCCTGTGTTTAAATACTTTTTGGTACTGGCCCTGCTCATTTTCTTTGGATTGCTTAAACGGGCATTGTAAATGGTTAATGGAAGTTTTTAAGAGTTGCTGCCATGGCAAAAAAACAAATAAAGAAATAATTAGTGGGTAGAATCTTATTTGGGGAATGCTCTCCCTTTATCGAATTACTACAACCATTAAGCCTACCCCAGAGGTGTCATTTTAAAAAAATAATTTTGAAATGTTTTGTACTCCGGCAAAACCTCCTGCAGAACTTTTTCACAGTTGAGTCTATTGAGTAAGGCCCTTAAATTTTATGCATAGATGGTGGGGTTAGTTGGATGTATAGTAAGACCAACATCAGAGAACGAGAGTCTCCACCTCATTGCAAAGGGAATTGGTAGCCTCTCGCTATGTAGAACCATGTTATAAGCAAAACAATGGTATTCATAGATAATGGCAGCAGCTCTAGGTACCCTGGTGTGCCCAGTACCACACTTTGTATCACACTAACTGAACTGGGAAAGTTACTAGCCAGTCAGAGAAGAAAAAGAACTAAGGGGCGGACACAGCCGGTTCAGAGAGGCCTATGCTGCCCCCTGAATGGCTGAGTTGGGGATGTGGCAGCTACAACGCATGCCCCAACCTGCTGAAAAAGAAGACTCCAAAGGTGGATTCTTTTCTTTGCATTACAGGGGGCCCCAAAAGGCTGTGGCATGCCCTTATGCACCCCTCATACACAGCATTGTTTAGTTCGGCACATAGTGGGCATCAGCATGGCATGCACCATCTGTAGTGGGTGCATGCCAAGATGGCACCTTGGGTGCATGGTAGGGTTTCTTCTGAGCATGTAAAACTCAGGTCCCCCCCGCCACAACCCTAGTGTTTGGGCCACAGGACCTTAGTTAAGTGGATCATTGAAATCTGACTAGTTTTCCCATTCTCCAATGAGTTAAGAGGAAAGTTAAAGCCTGTTTCAGTAATGCAGTGAACAGTTCTCTAGAACAGACCCAAGTCCAATTGAATGTCAATTGTCCTAGAGTAAATTGTGAAATGGCAGGGGAAAGAATCCATTTGAAGGGTAAAGGCCAGCCAAGAAAGGGAGGAGGTAAGGTTTAGGGTAAATCATGCAGGTCTTTACAGGGTTATGACAGTAATGCAAAGAAAAAAAATAGTAATACCTTTAAATGGAGCATGAAAATACCCCGTGTAATGAGCAATTATACGACTCACCCCCTCATAGCAGTATAGGCAACCAAATTTTCCTGCCTAACGTCTTCAAGTGTGGGCAGCAGGCTACTCTTTCATAACAGAGGCAGAAGAACTTTGCAGAAAAAGCCAGGGCATCATAATCTTTGCAAATGCACCACTTTTATTAACTAAGGACAATCAATTCCATGCCTAGCTACCACTAATAAGTGAATTCTCTATTGCTGATCACTTAGAGCTTATTACTGTGGACAAGTGATAATAATCTTAGCACAAGGATGCTCAATGTGGAGCAGAATATATGAGTAAAGGAAAGTAACTTTCTATCATATGGTACTTTCTTGCTAGTTCTAGAAAGTAATCACGCATGGAAAAACTGTTTCAGGGGCTGTGTTCCCTGCCTTTTCAGTTAAAATTAAGGGGAAACCATAGTTGCCTTTCACAACACAATATGTTTTCCTATGGAATGAACTATAAAGAAAATCAATCTTTTAGTCTGTTCTTTCACCCTAAAAAATGCTCTGACTGATTATATCTACTCCAACACCATAAAATACATCACTTTCAGAGAAAGGAGGGAAGACAGAAAGAACTCCCTTGATTCCTACAAATGGTTGTTGATTGGAAGAAGTTTTCAAAACTTCTGTTTGTATTTATGACTGTCTCCATACATGTTGGGTTTTCCCCCTTAAAGTTATATGTCAACTATTGTTTAATTAGAGTGGCAAGTAGGGATTTTATTACTTTTACTTGTTTCTGAGGGCCAAAATGATGGCTGTAAGAGGGTGACTCTACAGTGCCCGGTGAGCACTGGATCAGGGCGTTGCAACCACCTGCCCACGCCCTGAGCTGGCATTTTTCTAGCCCAAAAAGAAGCAGCAAAATGCGGTGTTTCTTTTTAGGGTAAAAAAAAGTTGCCTTTTGCAACAACAACCACGATGGTGGCTTTTCAGCATTTCTGCTGTGGCGGATGCAATGAAACACTACACCACAGAAACATGTGATCGGCCCACGGTGTGGTCGTGGGTTGGGGTGAGGCTGGCGGGGGTGGTGTCGGGGCATGCACTGTGCAGCATACACCAAAGCTGGCATTTTTTGCAGTCTGTTGTTTGGCAATTAGATTAGTTGTTCTCTCATATTGGTGAGTTAATATTTGAAAAGTAGCTAGTATTTCCTTCTTGTTGTTTCACTCAAGTTATGTCCAGTTCCTTTCAGATTTCTAGTCAGGGCTAGACCTCTATTGCCAGGAAGATGAGGTGATTACTACCTGAAGATGCTGTTGTTTTTTTTATTACACCTTCATGGTCCCCTGCAGAGCCCACCAAGCCTACAAATACATGCCAGTCCCCTTCTCTCCCCATTGGTGTTCAACTGGTAAGATTTTTTTGTTTTTTACATAATTCCAGAGTGACAATAGTACTGTCCTGTTTCCTCTTCACAAGGCATTAGATGCTTTGGGATTCCAGCACTGGGCTCTCCCAACTGATGGTTTGACACTGCTTTTGTTTGTCGCTGTGGGTAATTTAGGTGTTTTGACATAAATTTTTGGTTCCATTTTAGTATGTCCTGATGGTCCAAAGCGTTTGGTATAGGGGATTGTAAGCAAATTGGGCTCAAAATAACGAGTAAAATTAAATTAATAAATAGTTAGAGTTAAAATCCAAGTTTTCTCACGCAGATTTTTAATATAGAAGAAACATGATGAACATCTCATTTGATTTAATTCGAGTCAAACAGTGTAAAGTTAAGGGATTTGACTGTTCTATAGCATACAAAGTATCCTAGGATGAAAAACACATGGATATAGTGCATAAAAGATATGACATGTCCCGTTGCATTTGATATGTACTTATTTTTTGGTGGAAAAAGGTATAATATCATTTTTAACACCTTATATCTTTAAAATCATCTGTGTGGAATCTGGTTACACTGATGAAAGATTCCGGTCTTGCACACGGCTACAAGTGTTAAGAGCTTCTGCGCAACGTATTACTTGGTGGAAGACCTTTCTGATCATGATGTCTTTGGATGACTAGGATGGTTCGTTAAATGCAGATATGAGTCCACCATTGAGCTACACAACAAAGCCTCATGCTTACATGCTGTGCCGAATATAATTTATAAGAGATAGGTCATACCCAAACCATGGTATGATGCGATAGTACTGGCGGGGTAGGTTCTGCTTTGCAGCCTTATGAAAGGCAGTCAGCAAGATAAATTTAATTTTGAAATTACCAAAAATACAAAACAACAACAAAACAAGAAAACCCACAAAACAAACAAACAAACACAGCAGCTGAGTAAACATTTTGTGGGCTGGCTATGGGGACAACATCACACAAGTCGGCAATTTCCTTCTTTCCTCTGCTCTCTGCCAGGCCGCAAATGACAGGGGGGGGGGGGGGGGGGGGGTGTGGCCTTGATACATAGGAACACCTTGTCCCTCACCAGGAACCACATCCGACAGACGTCCTATATCGAGTGTATTTACCTGACCCTAAAGGCTAGGGACAGTCTAGGGATTCTGTTAGTGTATCGGCCACCCCGTGCGCTAGCGGACTCCCTTAACGAGCTGACACAGCTGGTTGCTGAACTGATGTTGGAGACGCCCAGGCTACTTGTCCTGGGTGACTTCAACATCTCTCTCACGGCCAGCTATGTTCCACCCGGTGCGGCTTGGGAATTCATGGACACCATGGCAGCCATGGGCCTGTCTCAGCTGATTGCGGGTCCTACGCATTGTGCGGGTAATACTCTCGATTTGGTCTTCTGTTCGGATGCGGAAAATCCGTGGGGGGAAATAACCAATATTTCCCCCCTGTCATGGACGGATCATTTCCTGGTGGAGGCAAAAATCAAGGTCTCTACCCAGATCCCCCTCGGGGGTGGCGGACCAGTTAGGATGGTCCACCCTCGAAGGCTGATGGAACCCAAAAGGTTCCAGGAAGCTTTAGAGGGGCACATGGTTGGAAGTGACGGCGATTCTGTTGATGCCCTCACCGGTATTTGGAATACCGGTCTTTCTAGGGCTATACACAGTATCGCTCCCAAGCGCCCTCTCAGGCCCGCTTCCAAACGTAAGCCCTGGTATACGGAAGATCTCCGGGCAAGGAAGCGGGAACTGAGACGGCTAGAGTGCCGTTGGCGGAAACACCTTCGCTTACACGACAAGGCTCTCCTAGACCAACTGTGAGAGGACTACGGAGAGGCGATACGAGCAGCTAAGAACTCGTTCTATGGTGCTCATGTCGCGTCCGCGGAGTCGTGTCCAGCAGAGTTGTTCAGGGTGGTCAGGGAGCTGACTCAGCTACCTCCCGCCCCGAACCAGATCCTTGAACCTTCTAAGGCCTGCTGTGACAAATTTAATGACTTCTTCGTGGATAAAACCTCTCGGATAAGCGAAGGTCTTAACGCCGACATTCAAGCAGAACCTAGCGTAGAGGCATCCGGAGCCTCCGTGGACTCCATTAAACTGGATTGGTTTGAGTTGGTAAGTACCGATGATGTGGACAAGATCCTCGGAAGTGTTCGGAAGACAACCTGCTCTCTCGATCCCTGTCCCTCGTGGCTAGCGGCCCAGGGGGGACCGGCGGTAACTTTATTGTTATGCCGGATTATTAATACATCTTTGAGGGAAGGGCAATTTCCATCGGAACTCAAATTGGCCATTGTAAAACCGTTATTAAAAAAGCCCTCCCTCGACCCCCTGGTATATAATAATTACCGGCCAGTCTCGCTGCTGCCATTTTTGGGGAAGGTGATCGAGAGGGCGGTTGCAATCCAGCTTCAGGCGGTCTTGGATGAAATGGATTATCTGGACCCATTTCAAACTGGCTTCCGGGTGGGCTACGGGGTTGAGACGGCCATGGTCGCTTTGGTCGATGATCTCCGTCTGGGCATCGACGGGGGAAGCGTGTCCCTGTTGGTGCTCTTGGACATCTCAGCGGCTTTCGATACCATAGACCATGGTATCCTTCTGGGGCGCCTGGCAGAGGTGGGAATCGGGGGCACTGCGCTCCAGTGGTTCCGGTCCTATCTCTCTGGGAGGTCCCAGATGGTGCAGCTGGGAGACGTGTGCTCCGATGAGAGGGCCCTTAAAACTGGGGTCCCTCAAGGAGCCATTCTGTCTCCCATGCTATTTAACATTTACATGGAACCGCTGGGAGAGATCATCCAGAGTCATGGGGCGCGGGGTTATCAGTACGCTGATGACACCCAAATCATTTTCTCTATGTCTCCGACTGATGCAGTGACTGAGGATGGCGTCTCTCCTCTCGTGGCGTGCCTGGAGTCAGTAATGGGCTGGATGAGGGAAAACTGACTCAAGCTGAATCCAGAGAAAACGGAGGTACTTGTGATAGGTTCCCCTGGTCCAGGAATGGCGGTAGTTCCACCTGTCCTGAACGGGGTCACGCTTCCTCTGAAGGACTCTGTGCGCAGTCTGGGGGTGCTTCTTGACTTGTCGCTTCACCTGACTGCTCAGGTGAATGCGACGGTCAAGAACACCCGTTATCAGCTTCGGCTTATTCGCCAGCTGCGCCCATACCTGGCCCAGAGGGACCTTGAAACGGTAGTACATGCTCTGGTAACCTCGAGATTGGATTTCTGCAATGCACTCTACATGGGGCAACCGTTATACCAAACCCGGAAGCTACAAATGGTACAGAATATGGCAGCCAGGCTGGTCACTGGTACTTCCAGGGCCAGCCATATTACACCTGTGCTTAAAGATCTGCATTGGCTGCCTATTCGCTTCCGGGCACAATATAAGGTGTTGGTGATGACCTATAAAGCTCTAAATGGCTTGGGCCCAGGATACCTGAAGGACCGCCTCTCTCCGTACATTCCGCCCCGCACCCTCAGAACATCTGGGCAGCAACTCCTTAGGGTGCCAGGGGCTAGGCTGTCCTCCACTACGAGGAGGACATTCTCCATCGCCGCTCCGGCCCTTTGGAACACGCTGCCCATAGAGCTCCGCTCGATTACCTCCCTGGCCCAATTTAGGACTTGAAAACCTTTCTTTTCCACCTTGCATTCCCCGAATAGAGTTCAGTGGGCCTCCCTTCCTCTCCTGTGGCAAAGAGGATGGGCTAACGGGGGTTTTATCCTGTTTTATATTGCTGTTGTGTTGTTTTTATTGGATTGTTGTGGTTGTTGTATTGTATTCTTATGTTGTAAACCGCCCTGATCTACGGAAGGGCGGTATATAAATAAAACTTTTATTATTATTTATTATATGCCTAATAGTGAGTTTGTAAAATAAATTACTACCAATTTTCTTAATGCTAGACACAGCCTCTCATTTTTCTTCTCCTAATTAATTGAACTTCCCTTACATCCCTAGGTTTCCTACTAAACAATATAATTCTCCTTCTGAAAAAAACAAAAACAAATTGACTTTCTATTGTAGATGTCCACTGTCTGAAGTATTTAAAAAATGCTCTTCTGAATTCTTCAGCCTGTGTTAATTAGCACAGTAGGTAGTTGTCAAGAGCTTGTCATCAGCATACAAAATATTGCTTTTACATGAACACTCTTGTCTTCAGAGTTTTCCAGTAGTGTTTTCACCTCAGAAATTAATTGCACACTGCACTTTTAGAAAAAAAGAGTTCCAGGTAAAAATCTAGCGTGATCTAAACCTTGAACTGCCACGTATCTCTTAAAAAAAATACTTACTCTTATTATGTAATATTTAATTATATTTATCCTCCATTTAAAAAAAAACCTATGTTTTTCGTTTGACTTTTTGTTTTCAGTGCTTTCTTGTGGACACAGAACAAAAAACGTTTTCAAGTATAGAGGATGTTCCTTCCCTTTGTCAATTCTCTCCAAAAATTCAAGCCTTATATTAACTCTTGTAGCAACCTCCCTGATCGAAATATTCTGGTAGATATGATGGTTTCTATGGACCCAACACTGACATGAGAAGACTGAAAAAAATCAATTCTTTATGGGGAGGCACAAATTTAAAATCCTGTAGGTTTTGCACAACATACATTGTTTTCTAAACAAAGACCCACACCCACCCCAAAAAACCCTTGTGGAATGCAACAATCTTACAGTGGTTGACCTTTCATTCTGATGTTGTCTCAATGTGCTGAGACCACCTTGGTGTAAGTATTCTTGATGTCCCTCTCTACTTCAAAGTTTGGGTCTTACTCTGAATCTTCTCTTTCAATTTTCATTTACTCAGCTCCTCAACTCCAAGGCTGGCATGGCTAAACACCAGCTACACATCTGTTTACAGTTGTGCTATCACAATGTTTCCCAAACTTTGGTCTTCCAGATGTTTTGTACTTCATCTCTCAGAATTCCTGATTGTTGGCTAAACTGGCTAGGGCTTCTGGGGGTTGAAGTCCAAAACACCTGGAGGACCAAAGTTTGGGAAACACTGTGTTATCATCTCCCCAAGTGAATTTTGGGGTCTCTCTAAAGATTATATGAAGTTCAAGAGTACAATTGATCTGTGAGTAAAGATATACAACTGAGCACCAAAATCAGAAATGTCTAAGCCATAGTATTCCCAATCATTATGGTATGGCTGTGAGAGCTTGACTGTGAAAAAAGCAGGTAAAAAGAAAATGAACTCATTTGAGATGTGGAGAAGAGTGTTGAGGATATTGTGGACACAAGAAAGACAAACAAATGGGTCTTTGAGTGAATCAGGCCAGAAATACCCCTGGAGGCAAAGGTGATTAAACTGATGCTGTCATACTTTGGCCACATCATGAGAAGGCATGACTCATTTGAAAAGACAACAATGCTGGAAAAGGCTGAGGGTAAAAGAAGGAAAAGTAAATCATACACCAGATGGCTAGACTCAAGTTGGGGGGACACAGGCATGATTCTGCAGGAAACGGGCAGAGCAGTGGAGGACAGAGAGACTTGGAGATGTCTCATCCACAGGGTCTCCATGAGTCAACTCGAGGGCAGCTAACAACAACAAACTATTATATGTAGACCTTCAAGCAAGCTAATATATAGAAATCTAATCATATATCATTCAAAAAGGAAATGGCACACGAGAAACCAAATAACTACACTCCTCATCACAGACACAATCCACTACAGCTGCTAAACTTCAGCCCTTCTGTTAATCCTCTGTCTATTGTGAACACCCAGAAATGAATTATTTGGCTGTCCCTGGAATTTTCAAACATTATAGTTAATAACCATTGTCAGCAAACATCCTTGGAAGGGGAAACAGTATTGAAGTATTCACAAGAACATACAACTGGAGTTATGAAAGGGTGGTTCACCTGCTGCTGAAATGCTGTTTCTTTGAGAAGACTGTGATAATCTGGTATTCATGTTCTCATTGTCTTTTGCAGAACCAAAATGGCACTCTTATCCTCTCTTAGCTATAAATCAAATTTCAGGAGATCTTTTTTTCTTTGCTCTTGGGCTTAAATTGTTGGCTTTTTCTTTTTTGCTACCTTTTTTGCATTTCTCTAATGCACACATTCTTTTTTTTAATTTTAAAAACTTTATTAAACATGTCTTTAAAACTTTATTAAACATGATATTTGTCATATCAGATCATTGTGTATGTATATGTTCAGAGATATGTTTGACTGTGTATGAAAGGATTCTAATGTATACAGTATACATTGTTCAAATAGTCACATGACTTTGTGCATGCTTTTTGTCTTGCTAAAATATATTACAAGTCTCAGGAATGTACATATTACCAAAATAAAGTGAATTCCATTCAGTTGTCAATCTCTACAGGTGAAGCCCACATCCCCACACCCCAATATTTCCATATTGAAATGGAAATTCAACAAATTTCTTTTCTATCCATGTTTTGTTCAATGGATTATATACACAATATTGTATTCTCTGATTATCCTGAATAATAGGCAGTTATGGGTGTTCTTTCTATAAAATTCTCTAACAAGTTTTGAACTGACTCAACATCATAAAACCACAACTTAATGATGTGCTTCTCCATAAAGGTATTTTATTGTGCTGCTTTAATTGTTCTGATTGTCATTTCTGAGGTGCCTACCAAAGCTACTGTGAAAATTATACAATGCTTTTATTTGCTTTCTCAACAGCATTCTTGCTCTCCCTGGCCCCTATCATATTCATGTCATGAATGCTCTTCCTAGGCTGTAGAGTCTCTTTTTTGTTTCTTTTGGTATATTTCATTTAGAAAACATTTGAGGTCATTAAGTATCTTTACGTTGTGCTATGTACCCATTCTGATTCCTCCTGCATTCTTTTTGAGAGGGGCCAACAATATAATTCAGTAGCATACTTCAGCAGCCAACTTTATTCATGCTTGCAGTTGCTGGATATTTAGAAACTGCTGTTAATATTAGCTGAGAGTGTGAAGTGAGGATGGGATGGACAGTTTTTGCTGTTTCAACATGCACATTTCTTAAAAGGTCAGCCCAAATTAAAATTCCCCAAACAAGCAAGGGAAGCACACATATGGCATGTGGATAGCTGTACACAGCTACGCAAACTTAAAAGGCATAAAAGATTATTCCTGTCTGTAAGTTCATTTAAAAGTAATTTCTGATTGAGAAACAAGCTTTTTTGCTCTTTTTAATATATTTAATGTGTTAGATGGGGGATAAGAATGACATTGATACCAGTTGCACACAAGAACTGAAAATCCAATTCTGCTTTTCACTGTATAACCACCATGAATGCATGGGGGTGTGAATTTGTACAGCAGTGAAGAAGAAAAGAATACACAGGAATTCTGTTATTACTTAACACCCACACATCAGGTAAACTAAAAATGGGATTTTTACTGTATCTTTTATACAGTGTTTGGAAAATCTACCCTTCATGTTTTAGTTTACCTTGAAACCCAATCAGCCGGACACTAGTTGCAAACACTTTACTACTCAGCTTTTATTTTTCTGTGAGCTGTACGTGGTGATGTAGCCTGAGTGAGTGGGTAGATCAATTGGGTTCAAACAGGACTTTGCACTAAAATATCCAAAAACTCAAGTGATATAGTTGCATGCCTATGGTTGCAATGTAGTCTAAGCACTTAATGGAAAGGCTCAAGTTACAGTGGATCCTTGTTATCTGCTGAGGTTTGGTTCCAGGAATGCCTGTGAATAACAAAATCCATGTATGCTCAAGTCCAATTAAATACAATAGCATATCAAATGGTGTCCCTTATATAAAATGGAAAAATCAAGGTTTGATAATTGAAATTTATCCTTTTTTTTCTTTTTGGAATATTTTCAAGTCGTGGATGCTTGAATCCATGTATAAAAAAATCTATGTACAAGGCCAACTGTAATACAGGGGCTCAACAGGTTGCCCCTTTTCATGCCAGATCAGTGCTGCAGAAACTACATGCTGTGGCTCTGATCTCTCCTTTCTGCGGCGCAAATAGGAGCTGCAAAAAGCAGCTCCTTTTTGTGCCCTGGAAAAGGCACCATAGTCACCAGCACATAGCTTTTTCATGCTCTTTTGGTGCTGTGTCAAGTATATGCACTGCCAGAGGAGCTCTGTGATACTGCAGACTGTGTGGAGCAGTGCATGGAATCACACCAGCCTGGGGGCAGAGTTGGGGCATGTGTCATGTGGATGCCATTCCCCGACTCAACCCCTAGGCCAGCCTTTCCTTCTGGTCTATACAGTCCCACAGTGTGACCTTATTCTGGCCAAACGTGCATGGGTCTATGTTGTATGGCTACAGTCCAAGGCAGTTATTTTAGACGCTGATGAAAAGCTTGGGTTAATATGCATGGTTGATAAGGACTTGATCAAAAGCCAGAATTTCATGTGCAGTTTCACCCCAAACTCTGTGGTATAAATCACTGTGGCATTTGAAAAAACACACACACACACACACACACACACACACACAGAGAGAGAGAGAGAGAGAGAGAGAGAGAGAGAGAGAGAATAACAGTACGCTTTACAAGTAAAAATTTCTTCTTTTATTGGCTTCCTTTAATGGCTCCCTTGATTGGGACTACTAATACATTAAGTGGCAGATTAGTGGGTGTGTTTTGAGTTCTCCAAAACTGTTCTTCAGGCAAGATGCTACAAAATTAGGGAATTAAGGAGAAAGAAAAAGTGCAATACTCTGGCTCAGCATATTGGCTGTTGCGTGTTTCCATAGCTTCAAAATGGAGACTGCATGGTTTTAATGTATTAGTTTCCATCTTGCTGGGATGAACAAGGTATGGTTTCCTCTTTCTGTTGTCTATCCGTCTATGCCCATTGACTAAAGGGCTGACTGACAGTCACTATATTTTTCAAAACTCACAGACTCCTGAGTTGGCTTAGAAGAGAAACTGTTATCTCTGCATTAGCAAAGCTGAAGGATAAATTTAGGTAGCAGACTAGGTTAAAAACAAAAAAGATTTTCACACAACATTGCTATATCGTTCCTTTATCGTCCCAAAGTGTAGTGGAATCATCTTAACAGATAGACGATTCCAAAAGATTTTCACATGAGGCTGTTAGTGTTCTTAAATCATTGCTAAATCGTTCTTAAATCTGCTGTGTCCAGTGTGTGAATGTAACTGTTTTGTAATCATTTATTGCTGCATTCTGATATATAAACGTTTTAAGAACACTAACAGCCTCATGTGAAAATCTTTTGGAATCGTCTATCTGTTATGACGATTCCACTACACTTTGGGACGTTAAAGGAATGATATAGTGATGTCGTGTGAAAATCTTCAAAGTCACCGGAAGCCAAATTGTAAGTGTTACCTAGTGGATTAAGGTTGATTTTCCCTTCTATCTGTGAACTCATCTGGTGAATATTGATAGTATGTTTACCAAAATTGGGCCACTTAAAAGGAACATAGAGTTGTCCATGAATTCTACGTAGGAAAACTCTTTAGGAAAAGGAACCATTGTACAATACAAAAATGAACAACAAAGCATAAGAATAATGGAAGAATGGAAGAGTGTGGATGATTGGCTAGTACAGTGAACAGGCACAGATTGTACAATCAAAGTTTTCTTGGACATCCTCCTTATGTATATACAATTCCATTATCTTTCCATTATACTATGGACTTTTGCCTCACGTTTTCTTCTTTCTTGAATTTGTTTCCTTTCCTTTCCATATAATTTCATTTCTAGCTTCTTGAACTTGAGACTAGTCAGATAATGTGCTTCTACCAGTTTGTACCCATTATAAATTTGATCATATTGGAAAATCATTTTTATGTATTGTGGTCAAAAGTGACCACTGAAAACTGTAACATAAAGTAATATATAGTAAAAGAACTTGAAAAAGATCATTTCAGGTATAAATAGAAGAATACATTTCAATATGCCTCAGCTTTATTTATTTATATTTAAAATCAAGGATGTTGTACAGGAAGCTATGTGCTACTTTTGCAATACACCACTCCCTGAGACAGTACTGGTGTGCCCCCCCATGACCAATTAATAACTAAGGGCTAGAACAGATTGGTATAAAAAGCTGGCTTCCATCCTGCTTGGGGGCATGGTATACACACGACATATGCCCCCAAGAAACCTAGAAGCCGGCTTCACACCACCTGGCTTCCCACATGTGGGCCATCCTCTGGACACTCCAGTGGTGCAGCATTTAGATGCCACATGCCATCAGAGTGCCTTAAAGCTGGCTTCTGGCTGCAGTGGGACCAAAAAGTTGGCTTTTTGCAGGTGTAAAAAGAAGCAGCTCTTTGCTGCTTCTTTCTTGTCCAGCAAAAAGGCAAATTGGGGCTACAGTGTGTGGTTACTGTGGCCACAATCCAGCTTCGTCAGGGGGAGCTTCAAAGCTTCCCCTTCGAGGTGGTCTGTCTCACCCCTAAGGTGACAGAGAGGTGCTGCAGCTGTCTCACCAAGAAAAGGGGGCACTTGTCCCCCTTTCACATTCCAGAGCAACAAATAAAGAATTATATCGCTGGTCCAAGAAGGGAACAGTTCATCTTTTTTTCTGGCGGTCCAGCTCCAACAATATGGTGCCCAAATCCCCCTCCTTCTTTGCTGATCCAAGAGTACACCCAAACTGCAAACCTGCCCTTTCAGGAAGAGTGTAACCTCATTCACCACAGGTGTCTTATTCCCAGATGTTTCTATCAAATACTAGGAAAACCTTTGGCTTCCTTTGATCTGCATAAGAAGTCCCATAATCTATCCCATCAATTGTCAATAATAATAATAATAATAATAATAATAATAATAATAATAATAATAGTTTTAAAAAATGGTTTCTGGGGGGATTCGTTTATTTTTTCAATCTTTTTTGTTTATACTATTCTTCAAGTACAGCCTATGAGCACAAGCAAATCCCTCTTTCCCCAACATGATATCTCCAGCCCCCTCCCAGGGGCACTAGTGTGCATAATTTGCTATTTCAGATTCATTTTAGTCCTTCAACATGTTTTGGGCCTTAACTTCTTTGTTTTGTTTCTTTTAGTAACCAAAGGCCTAGTACAGGCAGGTGCTTAGTGGTGCCCAGGAGCCAAAACTACAGTTCAAGTACCCTAGTACATAATGGTGCTACCATCATGGCAGCCTCCCATCCACACAGGAGCCACCATCATGACGGAAGCACAGCACAGCATCCACTCGTCTTGGCACCAAGTTTGTGTCATCTATATGTGACAGTGTGCCAATGGCACACTCATGGCATCTGCCGCACGCACCAAAAAGAACCTGCTTCTAGTGGGTTCTTTTTGGTGCAGAGGGAGGCCGCACAGTTTGGCTACTGTGGCCTCCCTCATGAGCAGAAATGGGCACCTCCAGCCTGCCCTTTTGGGGTGGTCTGTCAAGCCCCAAAATGACCATCTTGTCACTTGCAGTAAATTCTTTAGTCCTAAGAAATGACAAACAATTCCCTCTAAGAGGCTTCTGGAGGCAGTATATGCTGTAAAGAAAGGTTCGTTTGTATTGGGGATAAAGGAGTTTATCCCACACTAAATTTCAGAAAGAGAAAAAGTGGTAGATTTTACTGCTGTACTTACATCCTTTCTTTGAAGCAAATTTTCTATGAATCAAGTCCTGCTGGTTTTCTAGTAATAAAGTTTTAAGTCTACATGTTTGGGATTGCATTCTTGCTTAATTTCCAGTTTATTTTTCAGATGTAATTTGTTGTGAAAAACATGTTTATGTAATTTATTTATGAGTGAAGGAAATGTGAATTATTTTATTTTATTTTATTTGCAGGGTGACTTCTTTATTTTTATGCCTTATTGGACACTTGCAGGAAGAAGACATTGTATGAAGTATAGACTGCAGTGTTTTTCTTCCATCATCAGTCAGGGCATCAGATACTTATTAACAACATTTAATGCAATGGGATTTTCTAGAGAACAATTGTGGTGATTCTTTAATACCTGTAGATAGTATATACATATTTTGTTTAGATTATTTCCCCCTACTTTTACAATATTTCCAACTTTCTCCTGATTCCAAAATGCCTGAGTAATTTGTTTATCCCAACTGGTTACCTGTATAGTTCTGAGGGATCTAGTTATTCACAGCCCGAATGTTCAAGTCATGCTTTGAATATTCTAATGCAAATCCCAAACCAACATATTTGAGTGATTACACTTCCATTTCTTGTCAAGTTCTCATAAGTTTGTTCAGCCCCCACAGATTTAAATTGTTTAATAGGGTTGAATCATGTATTGAGCTTTTTTGAGTCTTCAGGGAAAGTTCAGATTCTGTTCTGAAGAAATCTTTCTTCAGAAATACAATTCTTTAGTATGAAATTATAGCTGCCAGTGCTGCAAATGAATTAGCCCAGCTGCCCACACTAATCCAGAAGAGGCAATCTGTAATCCAGCATGACAATAAAACTAATCCAACATTCAACTCAATAATTCAATGGAAATGAAAAAAGGAACCAAAGTCATTTTCCACCAGGTTTGATAACAAGCATATTAACAGCTTTTCCCTCCTTTTCCCATTTTTTTAAATAAATAAAATAGAAACATTGGTGTTGATGTTACCAACATCCATTTCTGCAGATTTGGACATTTTATCTTTAATTCATCTATCCTTACTAAAATTACTTCCTTAAATCATTTAGTGAACATAAATTATTTTTTAAAATATTCTTTTATTTTGTTCACCCTAAGTGATGTTACAAAGAAGGAATTTTATATGCCTTTCTTCAGAGAAATAAATGAAGCTTGATACACAAAGTATGCTCATAAATGTTCCTCAAAACTATTTAATTTACAAACCCAAACTGATCTTTATTTTTTATTTTTTTACAGAATCCAAATTCTTACTTGTTTTAGATGGTTCTTAATCCACCTCATTTTCTATCTGTAAATTGCTGTATAAGTCTCTACAACTATGTGAGCTGTAGGACGAGAAAGAAACCCCAATCACATTGCCAAAATCCAATATATTTTGTTATCACCATGGCTCCTTTTACTCTCTGTTCTTTCCTTAAGCTGATTTTGAATTTAAGTGATTTCAAAGTAAGAAAAACAAAACCCCATGAAACACAAGGCTGTATCATACCTGCCTTTGATCTGCACAAGAAGTCCCAGACATAATCTATCCCGTCAACTGTCAGTAGTAAAAAAAATATGGTTATTTGCTTTACTTCAGTGTAGAGATTTGAAATAGTAAGGGGAAGAAAGCTAGGAATGCTAAAATAATTATTTCACAGTCATGGAACTCTGACAGACACCAGCAACAATGATAACCATTAAGGGAGACTTTTGAAGTCTATACAAATCTGTTTTGCTCACTCACAAAATATACTGCAAAAAGACAATATCCCTGTTAAGACATATAGTGGGTACAATACATGAGATGGTCCAGCACAACTCTTTCAAAATTATTGAGAGTACTTTGGATTGAAACACTGCATATACACGGCGCATCCTAAAGCTACCTTGGCCATTTACACATGGGTTGCTTCAAGTGCGATATTTATAACCAGCTTCCATCCATGACAGACAGAAAAAAAATGGCTTTCTGCCATCCAAAAAGGAGCACTCCTTTTTCAGCCAGGTTAAAAGCAGATTGGGTCTTCAACGTTTGGTTGCCATGGCTTCAATCCATCTTTGGTAGGGTCAGCTTCAAGCTGCCCCCTCAGGGCTGTCTCTTTCAGCCCTTTCTGTGATTAAATAGCCTCTCATTCTACATGTTAAGATCATTAAAAAAAACCTGGTTATATGAACAGTTTAAGCAGAGACTTCTTCACTTTTAACAACTATAAAAATTACACAATATCATTTTTAATCAGGCTATAGAAATGAATAAGTCTGCTACTTGAAAAGTTTGTATACATAAGTGAGAAGGATGTAACTGTTTATTGAATTAGGAGAAGTTCCTGAGGTTGATTTGAAAAGTATAGTACTGCAAGATTCAAAAGGAGACAGCAATATATGGTGTCCAATCCATCATAATTTCAAGCATGTCACAAGGTGAAAATTACAAAGGTTGCAGGATGGAGAAATGGCTCTGAGGCAGATACAGGTAAAACCCAGCTAATCAGGTAATCCAGCTGGAAATCCATTTTGCCTGTGAAAATGAACCCAAAAGCCACATTAATTCCCAACATTCTCAGTTCTGTGTTTTTCTGTGCCTTCAAGTCATTTTAGACTTACCGTGACCATAAGGTGAATGTATCATGGGATTTTCTTGGCAAGATTTCTTCAGAAGGGCTTTGCCTTTGCCTTCATCTAAGGCTGAGAGTGTGTTACTTGTCCAAGGTCATCCAGTGGATTTCTATGACTGGGAGGGAATTTGAATGTGGGGGTTCAGGATCACAGTCCAGCTCTCAAACTTTATACCATGCTGACTTTCTCTGTGAACAGGCACCATGGTGCTGATGAGGCTTGTGGAAGGTTTACTGCCAGACCAAAGGGTTTTTTTTCCAGGCCTGATGTTGTTGCTGTCACAGCTTCTGCAGCAAGAAGACTCATAAACTGTGATGCTGGCACTACAGGCCTGTCTTTCACGAAGTGTCACCTTGAGTTCAAGTGTACCTACCATCTCTTTGTCTCCCCACACTCCTGGATTTCTGATGTGCCAAAACTTTGCAAAAACATGATGCAAAGACATGATTTAGGTTGAACAAGTGAGCCCAGCTGCATGTTAGGAATGGATGGAGAAAAACTGTTGTTGTTGTGTGCCTTCAAGTCATTTCCAACTTATAACAACCCTAAGGCAATGTTTGTTTGTTTTGTGAAGCTTTTTTTTTTTTGCAGGATTGTGTAATGTTTTATTGTTGTTGTTCAGAGAAGGGTTGCCTTTGCTTTCCTCTGAGGCTGTGAGAGTGTGATTTGCCCAAGGTCACTTACAAAATGTAATATAAATGTATAGGTGCAAGTGGAGAATCAGCAATGTTGATTTGTGAGTTGTGTTCAGATGTGGCAAGTACAATGAAGACAAAGAACAGTTGACTACCCAAGAGTCCTATTTTGATAGTTCCTTTGAATCCCTTTCCTCCTTAGATTTACAGTTCCTGACAGATGAAAGAGAGTTCAATCACCACTACCCTGCTAAAAAAAGACAACCAAAAATAAGAGACAATTCAGAGCTTGTAAAAATTTCTTTTTGGACAAAGGTTCCTGGGATCTCATTAGAGAAGTCTGGAATTTGTCATCCAAATGTTAATTTTTCCCTAAGCTCTGAAACAGTTTTTGATGTCAGTGAGGGTAAACATAAAATTTTATCATGGATCGATTAAGAGAACTGAGCAAATAGATAAAACATGCTCACTCCAAAAAAAGTTCATACTTGACCTCATCCTGACATGAACCACCTTACTTGGTAGTAAGTTCCACTAAACTGAATGGGTTTTATTTCTCCATATAAACATATTGGTTTGCACAGTCAGAAACTAATAATAAATATATCTTGTCCATGGACCTACCATGGACCTTACTAAACATATAAAGACTTTCATTTTATAATTCATCCTCATTTTCAGTTTATCCTTTTCATATTTCAAGAACTCCTTCGACAACACTTAACACTTTGTCTCAAACTAGACAAAGGATATTTATCGGTCAGTGGTCTTGGTGAGACTCTCTGTT
The DNA here is from genome assembly GCF_019175285.1 of Sceloporus undulatus. Lineage (NCBI taxonomy): Eukaryota > Metazoa > Chordata > Lepidosauria > Squamata > Phrynosomatidae > Sceloporus > Sceloporus undulatus. The sequence goes on along the minus strand of NC_056524.1, from coordinate 51,234,962 downwards.
ACATAACAGAGCTTCTTTCCTGGGAGACAGCACACTTCTTGAGACAGCTTATCAGGCTGGTGTACCATTCCTTTTGTTCCTCTCAACAGAGAAGCACCAATCTTCACCAGATGTCTCTTCTTCCTCTGGGAACTGTCAGGAGCCCTTCCTTCCAGAGAATGTTCCAAGGTCACCTCCGTGCGTTATGGGAAGTGAGGCTGTTGTCTCTATTCTTCAAAATCATTGCTTAATGGGACAGCTTAATTGTTTAGGTCCCAGCTTGCAATATTGTTCTTGATAGTCATCCTCCCTAGAGTTGTCCCACATGTTTTGCTCTTCTAGGGAAGTCAACTCTACTCTCAATCTCTCTCTCTTTTTTTAAAGGCTTAATCTTTCCTGATGAGCTAAAGTGTAGAAACACAGGCCATAAGCTGCTACAGTTTCACTTCCAGAAGAGTAAGCAGCTTGTGCTTGTAGCTATAGCTCTCAGATCCTCAGAATGGCTTGTCACAATGATTTTTGTTTCACTGTTGAGTAAAGCTTTACACAAAATCAGCCAAGATTGTATATTTGACTCATGCATCCTCGCTTCAGAACGCTTGCACTTTTCTCCTACAGAAAGTTATGGAAACTCTTCACCATGAATGAGCAATTTGTGGTTCTTTAGTAGTTGTTAGACTGCCCTCAACCTTGGCTAGGTTGACTAGGGCCAATGGGAATTACAATTTGACAACATCTGGAGATCCAGCGATGCTCTATACTTAGATATAGCATATGGGAAAATCCTCCATCTTGAGAGATCAAAATTTTCTCCCTTCACATGCTGTAGGAGACACATGAATAAGGGTACATGAGTCATAAACTAGTCCTCTGTCACTATTCCTATGGTGTATGCAAAGCTGATTTGAAAATGAGGGAATAGAACGCCTTTGACGGCAATGAGCAACAAGTCAAATGTGGCTGACAAAAGCAAACAAGAAAGAAACTTGACAAGGTGGTGGGACTGAGGCTTGCATTTCACACTAGCAAATACCAAGAGAATGGGCAGATGGGAATCTTCTTCTCAGCAGAAATAGAAAAGGCAATGGAAGCATGCAGGAGATTTTATTAAACCAGCTGTGAGCTCCTCTGGCCTTTGGGAACAGATGGTGCTCCAGCATTTGACCCTGCATCAACTAGTGCTGTATTTTCAGGCTTCCATATAATCTGTGCAATGAGTCTTTCAACTTGCAACACTAAAATCTTTAGATCATGGATTTTGTTTCTACACAGTGCCCTTTTATTCATTGGGGAACATTCTGTGCTATTCCAGTGGCTCCAGCACTAGATGCCTGTTTCGAGAAAGCTGAGTTCACATCTACACTCACAATTCTGTTTCATACAGAAAGACAAACAAAACACATTTCAGTACAAAGGTTGAGAAATGAAAGGGAAAAAAAAGACTTTGAGATGATAAGATTATTCTATTCAGAGTATGGAAAGTTGTTTCTAAAACAAATTGGTTGTACATGCATTTCCAAGATTGTCCCTAACACTTCTTTGCCAACACAGCTATGATTCTGTAAAAGTAATTTGCCATGTTCTTTTATCAAAAACAACTAGTTACTTCTAGTTACATTTAACAATCTGAATAATACAGGTTTGCTGGCCTGTGGTACGTGCACTCTTCCAATTCTCCTTGCCGTTACATCACCACTCACAACAGAGCATGAAGTAGTATGAACAATAAGCACACACTTGAATTGTGCATTTTTTGTTGTCTACAATTCTTTAAGGACAGAACTATGTAACAGTACTAGAAATTCCAGTTTACACCTCAAAAAGTGTTTTTCCTTTTTGTTAAATAAGGTAATGTAATCTGACTTTCATTATTAGGGAAAGGAATTAATGTAATTAGTTATCTCGTTGCTTCTACATTGGACTAAAGGTATAACCATAGGGCCTTGATCTTTCCTGATTTTCCCAGGTTCTGAGCATTACAAGGTGAAGATGGGGTCAGGAACTTTCCATTTATTTTGAAATATCTAGTTCTTGTCCCACAATGATTATACACTCCAGGCAAAACAATTCATATCTAGCCCACCTTTTTAAAAGCTGTTTAGTCTGGCAGTCGAGTTTTATTGCAGTCCCAAAGGTTATCAGTGAGAATTGCAGTCATTTCTGTGCTATAAACAGAACTCTAAGTTGGTGGGTGAATATCCAGAGAAATGAAGTAAAAATACTGGTGAAAGGTCATGATTGGGTTAGGAAATGCAGTAGATACTAAGCCAGAAGAGGCAGCAAATCCCTGTGCAGCAGCAGAAGATGAAGATCTGAGAAAGAATACTGAATCCATAGGAAAAATAAAGGTCACATCATGTTCAGCATGGAACTAAAAGAAAAGATATTTCAGCTTGCTTCAAAATGAGCAATTGGCTTATTTTGCTGCACTATATATGTATATAGGCAAATATCAGAACTTTATCGCACAGGCTCCAGGCACAGGATGAGAATGGGAAAAAGAGAGTCTGGAAGGAAATGGAATGAGTGGGGGACGCATTTTACTGCACACAAGGAAGTCCCTCACTAGTTCCGTTCCTTGCCCTTCCATTCGCAGTCCATCCCAGAGGAGGAGATTTTTGAGAACTGTTTTGAACAGTTCTCAAAAATCTTCTCCTTTGGTACAGATGGGCAATGGATGGGGAATGCAACAAAATGAGTCAGGGACTTCTGCATGCAGTAAAATGCATCCCCCAGTCGTTCCACACTCATTCCTGGTCCCTTTCATTCTGTTCTCATCCTGTGCCTCCCTCCGTGGTGCAATAAAGTCCTCAGTGTAATTGGAGTAGTTGTTTTTGTTTTAAAAGCACTAAATTAGACTAAGTGACCCTGCATCAATTCACAACTAAATTTGTTGTTTGTGGTTGTTATTAACTGTCCTTGAGTCAGTTTCGACCCATGGTGACCCTGTGGATGGGACATCTCCAAGAGTTGTATAGCTTTTCATTTTAGAATATTTTCTAGTTCTTTCATAGCCACCCTCCCCATTCTTAATCTTCTTCTGATTTCCCAGCTGAATTCCCATTCCTATCGATTTTTGATTCCAGGTATGAGAATTCTTTTACTATTTCTATTTCCTCATTGTCTACGTTGAATTTATATAGATTCTCCGTGGTCATTATTTTTATTTTCTTTATGTACAACAGTAAGCCTGCCTTTGCACGTTCTTCCTTGATCTTTCTTAGTCACTGCTCCAGGTCTGTCATGTTTTCTGCTGGTATTGTGGTGCTTTCTGTGTATCTTAGATATTCCTTTTTCCTGTTTTCACTCTTTTTTCTGTTTCCAAATCTGCTTTTTTTTAAAACAATATATTATGCATATAAGTTGAACAGGTAGGGTAATAAGATGCAGCCTTGTCTGAGCCCTTTGCCAATTGGGAACCATTCTATTCCCAATGAGTCATCTGACCTGCCACAAAATGCCACTCACTCTATTGGCTATTGCATGAATTAATGTCCACAACATAATCTAAGTATGCTAATACACCAAAATATTTCATCTTAAATTGTATATTTCTTTTATCATAGTTCTGTGGTAGTTACTAAGAAGGTGATAAAAACTATGAAGTGAAAATAAAATAATGAATATTGTGCCTTCAGGTAACTTGCCCTGCTCTTTCAGTTAATCTTCTTGGTATGAGAAGCCTTGTTATTAAATTAAGTGATTTGGTGGCAAGGGTTGCTGATAAATAGATACAATGTGGTTTATGCCACCTCAGGCTGTCACATCTAAGAGGGCAGGAAAGGAAATCAAATATTCACAAGAGAAAGAATACTACAACAAAAATCCATTTAAGACAATTTACATTTTTATTTTTATTTTTTTTCAAAGAAGGAAAACATGAGTCAATGACAGAAGGTCTACTCTTTCCTCCTAGAAACTTTACTTGTGCTAACCTTCCAGCACTTATGACCAAGCCTACAATCCCATTAATACCAGTGTAAGATAGTTGAACAGTTCTGAGTGTTATGTTGTGGACATTAGGACATGCACCAGGCAATGAAGTGAGTGGAATTTTGTGGTAGGTCAGATAGTTTTGTGGTATTTTATCTTCTCCTTTACCCAGGTTCATTTCAAGTTTATCTAAAGTCATTATCATCATGACAAGTTCAAACTATTTTGATCTCAAAGGTAATATAAATAAATAAATTATCAGTGTATTTCATGTTTATCCTTTATATTTTTATTTTTTTATTTTGTGCAAGGTATTTAAAATGAATTTCAAATTTAATCTTGACAAAATTAAAATTCTGTATTTTAAGGGGGGAGAGATCAATTTCTTTGTGAAGCAGAAATTCCATTTCTAACTAAAATGAGTACTGAGGAACACTCAGAGAAACAGAGTCTTGGGTTTACTCATTTGTATTAAATCTGACAGCATTAATACTTGTGATTTTAGTGGTGTGACTACTGCTAGCAAAAAAATCAATTTATTATCAATATTGCTTAATGAAAACAAGAGATGGAAAAGAATATAAAGGTGAAGCAGATGATAAAAATAAATGAAGCAAGGCCCCAACACTGTTGTCTATTTCAGGATCCAACTTTGCTAGCCATTCATTCATTTGTCATTCTCCATTAAAATTTCAGTCATTCTGTAGGTCTGTTGAAACTGGTGTTTGCTCAGTCAGTATGAGCACTAAAATACAACACTGTAATGTATATCCATAGCAGAGCAAGTTTGGGTCCATAGCCTCCTAAAATTGCCAAGGCTGAATCACTACTTCCACTGGTGCTAGTCAATCTCTCATCCTTGTTCAACAGTACATCTACAACAAAGAACAGCAAATGCAGGAACAATGTTAACCAAGAAACAGGAATGTTTTGGCAATCTGATAGTCTTCTTTACTTCTTTACTGTCTGATAGTCTTCTTTACTATTGTTTTTATTAGTTTTTAGAATGTACTGCTTATTTAAGATAAGCTGATTATTGGAATTCTTGGAATTCTTGGCAGTGATCAGACCCCAGAGCGGTTGTGAGTTTGGTTTCACAATAACAATGGTAGCACTAATACATCTTTTCCAAGCTGTTGTAGTAACTTTCACTAAATTAAGTCTGAATTTGTTTAAACCTTCCAAGATGGTAGTGTAATAATAGTATAAAGATCATGTGAAGGGGGAGAGGAGTATTGGTAAAATGATGTAGTTGAAGTGTGGGATATGCAGGGAGAAAGTGTTAGCAAAATAGAAATTAACACAATGGTGAATCGTAACATGATTCTCCCTGGGCCAGTACCTAGTATTGTCAATATATGTCCACTATAGTCTTTACTTAGTAACATTCCCACTTTTTAATTTTTTTATAAGCTATGAGGAAAAAGATGGGTAATTTTATTTATTTATTTATTTATTTATTTATTTATTTATTTATTTTGCTTTTGTTCCTGTTAGCTAAGAATTTGCCAACATGCACAAATTGTGAAGCATAAAAGGTAATTTTTAAAAATAAATAAACAAATCTTTGGCGTAAAACAAAATATACATAATCATAAGAGTGTTTTAAGTGCCCATGTTGGACACTTAAATGAAGACTCAGGCCCATAGCAGACAGGCCAAATAAAGTGCATTCCAGGAGCTTTGGGGGTGCGGAATTCAAATGATACATGCCCTCGAAGTTGTCGAAGGTCATCTGCGACCAGCTAATGTGGTCCAAAGCTGGTCCAAAAAAAAGCTGCAAAAAGCTGCTCCTGCCAGTGGCCCATTCGGGACCACAGTAGCAGCTGGTTTCAGTACCAAAGAGTATGGTCACCATGGTCCTGGAATGATCGTGGCCAAAGTGGCTGCAGATCATTCCATTTGGCCTGTCTGCTTTGCCCCTTGGTTAGCAAACTCATTGATTCAGTGGACCCACTCTAATTCAAATTACTAATTGGATTTAGGTTTAACAGACTTAATTTCAATCCCTTTGCATTCAAAACATGTTAATAAGGAATTAAGTTTGCCACCTCTTTTTTTAAAAAAACAAAAACAAAAATCTGCCCCCACACCCTGCCCTGAGGTTCTTTATGTTTCGTAACTATAAGTCAGACAGAAGCAACATTGTCTTCCTCACACTGGGAATTTGGTCAATGCAAATAAAAGACCATTTCATTTCAGTCTATAGTTAAAGAATTTTCCAAATATTTCCACACTACAAAATCAAGATGATACATACTTGAGTTTAAATATAGAAACTGATCAATTTTGTCATCGATTTTGCATTGTGCCAATGAAAATAGTGCCCAAATCTTGAGTAGGGATGTAAAAATGCTTGCAAATTTTCTGATCCATTGTTGTTGTTGTTATTATTATTATTATTATTATTATTATTATTATTATTATTATTATTAATCCCACCTTTCTCCCAATACAGGGACTCAACAAGTGTCTGAAAAGACTTTGAATAAAATGTCAGCTACTTTAGATAGTGACCAGTGTTTTTCTCAGCTGTAGCAGCAGCAATAATAAAAATGTTTATGTGCCAAAAAATTGTAAATGTTTTTTTCTGTGCTGAAACATATCTGGATCAAAATCAAATTTTTGTGAGAACTTCTTTGAGATACATACTATATAAATAAATAATTGAATCACATTTTGCACAATGCCCAGTGCTTTTGTATTAGAAATCTTTGATGAAATTTCTGCCCAAACTTGAGAAATATGAAAAATCATTATAATCTTGTCCAGTGATGGGAAAACTTTAATAATTTTGTTGTTGTTCCATGTGCGAAAATGAAGTAAGTGAAGACCCATAATCCTAAGACTGTGAGCTAGGATGACATTAACCCACGCCAATTTTCAATCAACCATGGTTTTATGTTGCACAGTGAATTGGGACAGTATAAAGTAATGAAGAAATTTATTAAATGCAACTTTCCATGTTTAGTCATATAACAGAGGTAGAGTAAATTTTTGTACTAAAAAGAACACATGGGAAATGAATTGAAACCTGCCCCCTTCCCACTTTACTTTGATGCTATGCATCAATGCTTTAAGTCATTTTCTTCCTGAAAGCTCACTGCTGGTATCAGAACCAGGCTTGGATAAAACAGCTTAAAGCAGTGGAGTGCAGCAAGGTAAGGTAGAGGAGGAGATGGGTTTTGTTCCCTTTATAATGAAAAGTTAACTCCCTCCACCTCTGTTTACTGGCAAAAAGGGACTGTGTATTTAATAAACATGTGTACATCAAGTTGTCTCAAAGTGGAACTCACCAGTTGCGACTGGTGGTGTTTTGCAGTTCAAGAGTAGTATTCTGTAATAATATCCACCAACACAAATCTTTGCAGAAGACAACAGTTGAATGGGAATGTGGGCTGAAAAATATTATCTAGAAATGTCCATTTTGAAATGGGACTAATGTTTTTAAATGGAGAAATATAAATCTATTGATTTAGACACATCTAACAGCACAGCACACCTAAAGTTGATAATCAAAGATAGCTGCATTGGGAGTCACTCTGTTTCAAGGAGTGAAAAGGACCTGAAATATCTCAGTAACATTTTCCTCAGCTAGGACAGCATTAGCAGAAAATTACTCTAAAGACAAAGGATGAAATAAAGAAATAAATCTAAATCATGCTAAAATTAATCTCATCACCACCAATAAGCTCAAAAGTGTTATTACTAAAGTAAAATTTTAGAAAACAATGTCTTCTTACTTTGCATTTACTTTGCACACTATATGGCTGTATCTATGAATGAAGGTCTGAATATGGGCATCTTTTCCTATAAAGGCAGCATGGAGTAGTCATTGGTAGACTAATTTTTTTTTGCTTTGCCTATTTTTGCTACCCTGATGAGGTATGGTGTCACAAGGGTATTTCTGTCAATGGCTCAATACTACATTTTATCTCAGAAACATCCAAAGACTGCTCATGAATGACACTTGCCCAACATCCACCCTTAATACACTTTCCCTAAATGAATAAGAGCTAGGGTCCTCAGTGCCCTCCTCTCATAAATTTGATATCTTTGGTAGCATGTTCCCTGTGTCTATATGGTTGTGAATTTACTTAGACAGAAGTTTCTCTTGTAACAAATAAACTTTAACTTTATTTAATAAGATGTAGCAAGAGTGTAGCTTATGTATAACAGTTTCAAAGATGGTATGGTTAGAATGGTTACAATAAATCAGCAGTTGCATTCAAATTCAAATTCTATTCATCTTTTAATATTTAGGTACTTTTTTGAATGGGAGAGCCAGTGTGGTATAGTAGTTTGAGTATTAGACTCTGACTCTGACAATGAGGGTTCAATTATCCTCTCGAGCATAAACTTGGGAAGGTTACACTCTCTCAGCATCAGAGGATGGCAATGGCAAACCTCCTCTGAAGAAACTTGCCAAGAAAACCCTATAATACCTTTACCTTAGAGTCACCATAATGACTTGGAGGCTCACAATAAATGAATGCAAGTCAACAAGATCAGATGAATTGCTTCCTAGGGTACTAAAAGCATTGGTTGAGGAATCTCAAATTTCTCCTTTCTGGGAAAAAAATCAAAGAAGAGTTAAAATGCTACAGGACTACAGGCAGATAAATTTAGCAGGGGAAGCCCACAGTCTTGTTTCAGTGCCTCCTTACGACTCTCAGTATGGACACTGAAGAACCTGCTGCAGTCACCAAGAGGTTTTTCTGACCAGAATGGACCAGATGGTCCTGGACAGGAAACACACAGAGGAAGTTGCTAGGGAGCAGGAGGTCACTTCACACACAACAGACGTAGATAGTTGGAGGAGTGTCACACACAGAACTAGGGAAACCAGGGAACGTTCGGTGAGCTTGCAGCTACAGAATCGATTTCAGACTCTCTCTGTTATCAAGGATGATGAGGAACAGCAGCAGGGACAGACCTCAGGGACAGAGCAAGGGTCCCTGGAAGTACCACCAAAGGGAACAGCCACTGCTAAGCCTCAGAAGAGGCGTGTGGTGGTCATGGGGGACTCCTTGCTGAGAGGCACTGAACTAGTGGTTTGTGGGCCTGACAAGATGTCTCGGGAAGTGTGCTGTCTCCCTGGGGCAAAGATCCGTGATGTGACAGAGAGGCTGACAAGACTTGTCAAGCCTACTGACCATTATCCCTTTCTTTTGATTCATGTGGGAACCAATGATACTGCAAGGCACAGCTTTAAGAATATCATAAGGGATTACGAGGCTTTGGGTAGGAAGTTGAAAGAGGTGGATGCACAGGTTGTCATCTCCTCTCTTCTCCCAGTCGAAGGGCATGGTCCAGGAAGGGAGAAGAAAATAGCGGATGTAAATAACTGGCTCCGTAGATGGTGCTGCCAAGAACGAATTGGATTTTTGGATCATGGTCTGAGGTTCCATGAGGAGTGACTTCTGGCAAGGGATGGGTTGCATCTCACGCCAGTTGGCAAAAACATTTTTGCCAATAGTCTCAAGAATTTGATCAGGAGGGGTTTAAACTGAGTTATGTGGGGGAGGGAGACAGTATTCTGGAAGCCAAAAGGGCTGGAGAAAATAGGCAAACTGTCACAAAGGGAACAAGGCAAACAGTGCAAGGACCCAAAGGTGAGAGGCAAAAAAAAAAAACTTGCACAGGCAGAAAGTCAAAAGGACACATGGTCTGCATTGTCTCTACACTAATGCACAGAGCATGGGAAACAAGCAAGATGAACTTGAATTCCTAGCACAACAAAGCAAATATGATATAATAGGCATCACTGAAACCTGGTGGGATGAGTCTCATGATTGGAATGTAGAAATAGAGGGGTATAACCTTTTTAAGAGAAATAGGCCAAACAGGAAAGAAGGGGAAATAGCACTATATGTCAGAGATATTTACACCAGTGAAGAGATCCAGGACATCAGTCCTGGAAGCCAAGTGGAGAGCATCTGGATAAGAATTAAAGGGGAAGGAAACAACAAGGACATTATTGTGGGAGTCTGCTACAGACCCCTAAGTCAGACTGAGGAATTAGATGATGTCTTTCTAGAACAGATGACCACACATTCAGAAAAGAGAGATGTAGTAGTGATGGGTGACTTCAACTATCCTGATATTTGCTGGAGGTCAAACTCAGCCAAATCCTCCAGGGCTTGCAAATTTCTCACTTGCCTTGGAGACAATTTCATTGTCCAAAAGGTGGAAGAGGCAACAAGGGGCTCAGCTATTTTAGATCTGATCTTAACCAACAAGGATGACCTAATTAATGGAGTGCAAGTGGTGGGATCCTTAGGTGGAAGTGACCATGTTCTCCTGGAGTTTGTTATACAGTGGAAAGGAGAAGCCAGGCATAGTCAGACACACATCCTAGACTTTAGGAGAGCAGATTTTGGTAAACTTAGAGAAATACTGGAGGTGATCCTATGGTCAGAAATAGTAAAAGAGAAGGGAGTTCAGGATGGATGGGAGTTTCTCAAAGGAGAGATACTGAAGGCACAATTTCAAACAGTTCCAGTGAGAAAGAAAAAGGGGAGATGTCTCAAGAAACCAGGATGGATGACTAAGGAACTTTCAACTGAGCTAAGTTTTAAACGGAAATGGAAAAATGGGGAAATCACCAAAGAGGAATTCAAACAAATAGCAAGCACATGTAAGGGTAAAGTCAGAAAAGCTAAAGCACAGGATGAACTCAGGCTTGCTAGAGAGGTTAAGAACAATAAAAAGGGCTTTTTTCGATATGTCCGCAGCAAAAGGAAGAAGAAGGAAACAGTAGGGCCACTGCGTGGAGAAGATGGCAAAATGCTAACATTTTGCAGAGAAAAGGCAGAATTACTCAACACCTTCTTTGCCTCAGTCTTCTCAGAAAAGGCAAAGGGTGTTCAGCCTGAAGATAATGGAGCAGAGGACAGAATAGGGGAATTTCAGCACAGAATAGGCAAAGTGAGTATAGGAATACCTTGTTAATCTAAATGAATATAGGTCTCCAGGACCAGATGAACTACATCCAAGGGTATTAAAAGAACTGGCAAATGTAATATCGAAGCCATTGGCAATGATCTTTGAGAACTCCTGGAGAACAGGAGAAGTCCCAGCAGACTGGAGGAGGGCAAACGTTGTCCCCATCTTCAAAAAGGGGGAAGAAAGAGGATCCAAACAATTATCGTCCAGTTAGTTTGACATCGATACCAGGAAAGATTCTAGAGCAGATCATTAAAAAGAGAGTCTGTGAACATCTAGAAGGCAATGCCATAATCACAAAAAGTCAACACGGGTTTCAGAGAAAGAAGTCATGCCAGACAAATCTAATCTCTTTCTTTGATAAAATTACTAGCTTGGTCGATGAAGGGAATGCTGTAGATATAGTAAATCTTGATTTCAGTAAGGCTTTTGACAAAGTTTCCCATGACATTCTTGTTAACAAGCTTATAAAGTGTGGGATAGTCAAGGCAACTGTTACATGGATTTGTAATTGGTTGACTGACCAAACGCAAAGGGTGCTCAACAATGGCTCCTTTTCATCCTGGAGAGAAGTGACCGGTGGGGTCCCGCAGGGTTCTGTCCTGGGCTCAGTGCTATTCAACATCTTTATCAACGGCTTATTCTTATCAAATTTGCAGATGACACCAAATTAGGAGGAGTAGCTAACACTCCAGAGGACAGGATCAACATTCAAGATGACCTGAATAAACTATAAAGTTGGGCCACAGCTAACACAATGAACTTCAACAGGGAGAAATGCAAGGTACTGCACTTAGGGCAGAAAAATAAAATGTACAGATATAGGATGAGAGACACATGGCTGAATGAGACTACATGTGAAAAGGATCTAGGAGTCCAAGTAGACCACAAGCTGAACATGAGTGAACAGTGTGATGCGGCAGCTAAAAAGGCCAATGCAATTTTAGGCTGCATCAGTAAAAGTATCGTATCTAGATCAAGGGAAGTAATAGTGCCACTCTATTCTGCTTTGGTCAGGCCCCACCTGGAATATTGTGTCCAGTTCTGGGCGCCACAATTCAAAAAGGATGTTGAAAAACTGGAACGTTTCCAAAGGAGGGCAAGTAAAATGGTGAAAGGTCTAGAAACCATGTCCTATGAGGAACGACTTAAGGAGCTGGGGATGTTTAGCCTGGAGAAGAGAAGGTTAAGAGGTGATATGATAGCCCTGTTTAAATACTTGAAGGGATGCCATACGGAGGAGGGAGCTGACTTGTTTTCACTTGCTCCAGAGACTAGGTCCCGGAACAATGGATGCAAGCTACAAGAAAAGAGATTCCACCTCAACATTAGGAAGAACTTCCTGACAGTAAGGGCTGTCCAACAGTGGAACACACTCCCTCGGAGTGTAGTGGAGTCTCCTTCCTTGGAGGTCTTTAAGCAGAGGCTGGATGGCCATCTGTCGGGGATGATTTGATTTGGTTTTCCTGCATGGAAGGGTGTTGGACTAGATGGCCCTTGCGGTCTCTTCCAATTCTATGATTCTATGATTCTAAATGTCCCATTTAAAAAAAGGTGCGGTGGTGGGGATGGGAATCAAAGAAAGAGTCAAGAAACTAGAAGCACATCAGTCTGATATCAGGGAAGATATCAAAAGAAGAAACTGTCGAGGCGGTTATTCTGTGAGTATCCTGACAAAAATACACTGAGTAGCAGAAGCCAGCATGGAATTGTCAAGATTAAATCTGACCACATTAATATGATTTTTCTCTCCATCTCTTTTTAAAACTGAATTATCAGTTTAGTAGATTGTAGGGATGCTGTGAATGTAGTTTATCTCAGTTTTGGCAACACATCTCACAAAATCCCTCATAATATTTTGATCAATAAATAGCAAAAATGCAGCAAGAGATAACACCATCACATGAATTTACAGAAATCTAGAAAACTCCCCAGTTACTCACTAATGGATCCCAATAGGACTGGAGAAAGATTTCAAATAAAATGTCACGGGGCCCTGTAATCTAAAATATTTTTCATAACCATTTATTTAAAAGGATGGAAAGGCTGCTTATCAAACTGATCAATGACACAAAACTGGGAGTCACAGAACTGTGAAACTGAGCTGAAACTAACAACAGTAGATATGGGTGATGCTCTGGCAACTAAGCAGCTAAACTGCTGGTAACACTGGCTTTCCCACTACTTATCTGGAAGGATAAACCCATCTTATTTTTCATTTAGAAATACACAATAAAAACTGGTGCCTAGAAAATCTTTCCTGGAGTAGTCAAGATGCTTAAAGCTTGATCAACAACCAAATTAACCTAAAATGAATGCATTTAAGACAGATTAACCTGGATATCAAATAGAAAATGTGCATTATTTATTTACTGTACTTATATACCTTACCTGTCAACATGAACAACCTCAAGGTGCTCCCAGCAATCAATAAATCCATAAAATTCTAGAACCAACAATAAAAGTGCAAGGATAAAAACAAAATGCATCAGATTGACTTATATCCAATTTGTGTTATATGGGTTAAGAAACAGTGCACTCTTGTCTCCACCAGCACTAAAATATACCTCTTGTCAAAGACAAAATAGCTAATTCTCATTAACCTAAATGGTTTAGTTGAATTCAAAGTGCATCACTGTCATTCAAGTTTGGAATTCAACTTAAAGGGTTATATCCAATCCAGCTTTCTTTCACTGCCAACACAGAAAAGCTGGAATCAATAAGGTACAATATAATTAAATGTTTTGACATGTACTTAACTATTTTAAATGCACAAGAAAACAATACCCTTGAAATCTTGAGATAAAGGTTATAGTCATTTTCTGCCATGCAACTGGCAGTTATAGAAAGACTTCTGGGCTTTCTGAATTAATTGTGCACTCGCAAGGCTAGGGCTGCATAATTTTCAAAAGCCAAGAGCCGTAGCATTCATAAGCTTAACATATGGGCAGAAAAATATATGAGTCAAAAGGCTGTGCAAATTCAGACAGACTGATGCAAATGAAGCACCATATGTAATGCACAAAGCCAATGAATATATGTAGCCTTGTTTCAAAACACCACTGGTGACTTAGACCAGCTGTCCCAACCAGAAAGAAGACAAACACATTGCAGACACATTGCAACCTATAACTTCTTACATTATCTTCCAACCTACCAGCAGGCAACTGTGGAATATGTACACAAATGAACAAGTCATTTAAGACAAGCACTCTTATATAGCAAGACATTGAATTCAATGGCTGATGATTAGTTAGTCAATAATGAGTCCTAATGGGATATTATTATATTGTGAATGAACTAATTAGAGTAAAATCTCTAATGACTATTTGGCAGCGAAAACATTTCATAGGCACAGCATTATGTCCTAATGTTACCAGCTAATCCTTTCATTGAAACTCCATGCACTGCAAAGCCATTGTAACCCATACCCGTTTAAACTTTTGAAAGATGTGGAGGCAGGGAAAATACACTAATAATGGATTTTCATGGGATCAGTATCTGAAGAACTGTGCTGATAAGGGCATTGAATTTAAGTCTGGATTTCTTGGTAGCAAATGGAAATGGCTGCTCAGACCTCTGGAACTATATAGAAGTAAAACTCTCATGCCACATAATGTCAAATTTAATGAGCTTGATTTAGAAGTGGATTATGCTGCCCTGAAATGTGAAACTTATTTTGAAGAGCTTCTAAAGAACTTTGATCCAGAGAAACAATTCCCTGTACAACATGACTACCAGACTGAAAATATAAGTAGAAGTATAGTAACAACAAAGGAAAGAAGGAAAGTCTTAACAAGTGCTTAAATTATGGTGTATACAAATATCTAAAGACTTGTTCCAAAATAGAAAAAACAGTTACTGATTGGCATTTTTGTTGTTGTTCTCCACCCTTGAGTTGATCTCAACCCATGGCGACTCTGTAGATGACACATCTCCAAGACTCCCTATACTCCACTGCTATACTCAGGTCCTGCAAATCCATACCCAAGATCTCCTTAATAGAGTCCATCCAGCTAGCATGTGGCCTTCTTCTCTTTCTGCTTCCCTCTACCTTTCCTAGCATTATTGTTTTTTCCAGTGAGTAGTGCCTCACTGGACAAAACCAAAGTACGACAGCCTCACTTTAGTCATCTTGGCTTCCAGAGAGATTTCTGATCTTCTCTAGGATCATTTCCAACTCTATGTTTCTATGATTCTAGGATCCATTTGTTTGACTTCTTGGCTGTCCATGGTAACCTCAACACTCTTCTCCAGCACCACTTC